>NC_041382.1:366871178-367138499 GCF_002162155.2 Triticum dicoccoides | reverse complement strand
CCGGCCGCCTCCGCTCCTCCGCCCGGCGCCTCGCGCCTCCGGCAACTCCGCTGCGCCACCTCGCCGGCCTCCACCCCCGTCCCCTGCCGGCGCCGCCCCGGTTCTCAACTCCGGCGACGTCCCCCCTCTCCGGCCACCGCGAGGAAGCAAACACTGGTGAGATCTCGGCGCATTTTGGATCTAGTGCTACAGTAAACCCTAGATCCCGAGGTCCATTTTCATCACAAAGTCCTTTTCCGTTCATATTTTCTAGCCTTGTTCATCGCATCATAACTCCGCATTCGTAGCTCCATTTCGTGCGTACAATATATCGAATTATTCGTCTGGACACCCTCTTCATTTTGTCCCATTGCACCATGCTTGTTTGAGTCCATCTTGATGCCCTAAATGCTATTGCAATAGTGCTATGTAATGTTAGTTTCTGTTTCTTAACAGATTATGGACATTTATCATTTTTGCCATGATTAATGTGTGCCTCCTATGAACTTGAGCCCTACATGTGTGCCATGCTATCTTTACAGGGGTGTATGCCATGTATTTTTGTGATCAATGTGGTGACTAGCAGAAGCATGCAAAGTAGCTCTCATGATGTTGCTGATTTCAGGGACTTAGAATTCTTCTAAGTCATTTCCCTGATGTTATTTTTATGCCATGTATTCATGTTGCTACATAGTGATCCATGCCACTTTTGAGCATGTTCATTAAGGATGATTTTGAGATATTGTTATGTCCAGCTGAGGATCACGAGCATCACATCCCTGCGGAATCGTCTACCCGCCATCATCGGTCGAGACTGCTCGCGTCTGAATCGGTCCGCGGGCAATGCTGCTGGATCCACTCTTCTTCCTCAGTGATCTGATCCTCCGAACCACTAACAACGGTTGCACCCAACTGACGCATGAGCTCCTTGTGACGCCCCTGGCCTTCTTCTCCGCCACATGAGTCATGTACTGGCCATGTGACTCCATCTAGAAGAGCTTCCTCATCTTGTGCTTGAGCTTCTTTGCCCAAGAGGGCTCTGTCTCAAACGGCTCATAGTCCTCATCGTCATCGTCAGCCTCAGCCTTGCCCTCGGTGTCCGTGGCGGCTGCAGTGTATGGACCCCCATCTTTGGGAGCGGGGGCGCCCCAATCGTCCTTCTTCCTCAGACCCTTGATCTCGTGAGACACCAAATCTCCAGTTTCCAACCCAACCTTGGGATAGACATGTGCCCAAGCCTTCTCAATGAGCAGCATGATGAACGAACCATATATCGGGCACTTGCGCTCAGAAATGGCAGAAAGAAGCTTAGACCACATAACATGAGAGATGTCTAGGGACTCGCCAGTGGTTGCTTCCTTCTCATGCTGGCAGAAGAGTAGCATGTCCACAAGATAGGAGTGGACCATATCCAGATTCCCGATGCGAGGGAAAAGAGTCTCTCGAAAGACACGATGAAGGATGTCGAGATAGGGAGGCAGCTCATAGGTTTCCTTCTGAGTCACAGGGTTGACCTTCATAGTGCAGTAGGGCCACAGAGCTTGCTTGTGAGTGGAGGTTGCATTGTGGTGAGGGTGGAAACCAACTGGAGTCTCAAGCCCTTGATCTTCCACATGAAGTAACTCCATGAAGGCCTTCCACTTGACAGAAAACAGCTTGCCATTGTTCATCCAAGTCAGAGTCCTCTCTGCATCAGTCGCAAGATGGACAGTGGCATAAAATTGAGTCACCAAATCAGCATCGCAATCCTTGTTGAACTGCATGATCCTAAGAATGTTCAGCTGGGTACACATCTGAAGAGCTTCACCAAAGTACTTTGGATCCTTTTCCATGGCATTCGTATTGATGGAGCGAACATCAACATAGAGATTCTTCTTGGCCTTGATCACATCAAAGAAAATGGCAAACTGAAAGCGGTTCCAGAACGGGCGGTTGACCAAATTGGGTTCTTGGGCTTCCTCATAGGGGTTACGGCGACGCTTTACCCAGAACTCCTTGGCAGTCATCTCAGTCACTGTCTTTCCCTTGGGCTTCGGCCTGTTGGCAGGCTTCTTCTGGAGTTGAGGCGGAGGAGGCGCACTAGAGGAAGCACCCGCAGGCGGTGGTGGAGCACTAGAGGAACCAATTGCTGACTCAAAAGTGCGGTAGTGCTTTGAAGATGCACGACCGGGGTTGATACGGCGGGCTTGCTGCTCAGGAAGATCATCACCTGGAACCAAACACACAAGCAACAGAAACAACACGAAAGAAAGTGATAGAGGCAAAGGTGTCCCGTCTTTCGATGAGATGGTGGATTTCGCTTTGGTGGAAGTCGACTTTGACGATCCGACTACGAACGTGCGAGGACGTCGCGCCTTAGCAATCGCTAAACCAACTCCGAGAGGTTATTGACCATGCCGGAGCACGATCAACCTGACCACGAGGGTCTGTTTCCTGCGAGCAAACGAAGAACAAGCAAGAAACTAAGATTGCAATCTAGATATTGTGAATATAAGATGAAAGCTTTATTGATCAAGGTGGGGTTCTGTGACGCCTTTGTCTGGTCGTTGAACACAAACGAAGTACGCGAAGTTGCAGCTATGGCGAACTTTTAATCTAAACAAAACCCAAAGTCTAAACGATGCCCTAAGGGCTGTATATATGGAGGAAGAGGGGGGAATTTCGTGGCCCTTGGTGGAGGGGTCCGAAATCAACCCTATCTCTTGTTTCCCCACACATACGGACTCTAAAAATAGCCTATACTTATGTATTTCGAAATTACATGGGCCTGGCCCAATAATAAGGTGACGCAGCACCTAAAATAGCCTCGGGACGAAATTTATGAAGTGGCATCTTGTATATTTCGTCCAAGGCTTCATGCACCCATTATGGTGGCTTCAAAGTCCTGAAATCATCACTTGTAACTCCGTTCTTGTTCCCCTTGCGCATGCCATCATCTCCATGCTTGTTCTTGCTCCAATGTTGATAGAGGCAAAGGTGTCCCGTCTTTCGATGAGATGGTGGATTTCGCTTTGGTGGAAGTCGACTTTGACGATCCGACTACGAACGTGCGAGGACGTCGCGCCTTAGCAATCGCTAAACCAACTCCGAGAGGTTATTGACCACGCCGGAGCACGATCAACCTGACCACGAGGGTCTGTTTCCTGCGAGCAAACGAAGAACAAGCAAGAAACTAAGATTGCAATCTGGATATTGCGAATATAAGATGAAAGCTTTATTGATCAAGGTGGGGTTCTGTGACGCCTTTGTCTGGTCGTTGAACACAAACGAAGTACGCGAAGTTGCAGCTATGGCGAACTTTTAATCTAAACAAAACCCAAAGTCTAAACGATGCCCTAAGAGCTGTATATATGGAGGAAGAGGGGGGGAATTTCGTGGCCCTTGGTGGAGGGGTCCGAAATCAACCCTATCTCTTGTTTCCCCACACATACGGACTCTAAAAATAGCCTATACTTATGTATTTCGAAATTACATGGGCCTGGCCCAATAATAAGGTGACGCAGCACCTAAAATAGCCTCGGGACGAAATTTATGAAGTGGCATCTTGTATATTTAGTCCAAGGCTTCATGCACCCATTATGGTGGCTTCAAAGTCCTGAAATCATCACTTGTAACTCCGTTCTTGTTTCCCTTGCGCATGCCATCATCTCCATGCTTGTTCTTGCTCCAATGTTCATCCTTCTCCAAGCTAGGCCCTTCATTTGTAAGCAAAACAAATGTATCCAATTTAGGCAGCATCATATTCTCATGAACATTAGAATCATTACAAAGAAACGAAAGTACCTGGTAATTTAGTTGGCGTGCACGAGCTCTAGTAATTGGTCCAGTATGTATAGCAGCAGGGCCTGTGGGTGTAACAATTGTATTGATGTCCTCATCAGAAAGAGCATAAGCCACCAAACGAGACAATAAGGATCAAGGTGAGGTAGAAAATATTGGAACTGGGCATCCGACGGTAGTACCGCAATCTACCCGCGACAGTACCGCTCGTGCGGCAGTACCGCTCAAGATGAGCGGCAGTACCGCTTGTGCGGCAGTACTGCTCAAGGTGAGCAGTAGTACCGCCCCGAATGGGGAACGACGGTTTTCTACTGCCGTGGTCAGATCCGGCACTACCGGGATGCCAAATTCAAAAATTTATCCTACCAAACATCAATCCAAAGAGCCTATGTAACGCCCCGAGACAGATGTGCCAGGTGTCTTCCAGTTATTCGCTGTTGTTTCCGTGTCATTGCTTGCGTGTCACGCATTGCATATCATGTCATCACGTGCATTTCATTTGCATACATGTTCGTCTCATGCATCCGAGCATTTTCCCCGTTGTCCGATTTGCAATCCGGCGCTCCTATGTCATCCGGTGTCCCTTTCTACCTCTTTTCGTGTGCGGGTGTTAAACATTTTTGGATTGGACCGAGATTTGTCATGCGGCCTTGGTTTACTACCAGTAGACCGCCTGTCAAGTTTCATGCCATTTGGATTCGTTTGATACTCCAACGGTTAACCGAGGGACCGAAAAGGCCTCGTGAGTGTTGCAGCCCAACACCTTTTCTTGCTGGTCCAAAACCCACCTAAACACCCTCCATCATCTTGGTCGTTCGATCACGATCGTGTGGCCGCAAACCGCATCTCATTTGGACTCTCCTAGCTCCCTCTACCTATATATATGTGATCCCCTCCGAAATTCGCGCAGATGAAACCCTAAAAACTCCTCGCCGCGCCACCGGACATTTCATCCCACCGCGCCCAGACATGTCCGCTCGGTCGCCACCTCATCCCGGCCAATCGTCGGTCGACACCTCAGCATCACCGCCGCCTCCTTCCACTCAGGCGCCGCCACCTGGCCCTGTGTCGCCACCTCTCTCGCGCGGGCCCAGGAGGCCCAGATCCGGCCCCCGGTCCCGTGCGCCGCCGCCGCCCGAGGCTCTCACCTCCCCACGCCGCGCCCGATCCCCGCCGCCCCGTCGTCGCCAGGCAGCCGCCGTAGCTGCCCTGCTCCTCCGCCGCCGCTCCATTGCATGCTCCGCCGTCGCCCGATGCTCCCTCGCCGCCGCCGCCATGCACCACCGGGCCGCGCCCGCGCCGCCGTCCTCCGTCTGGCCGACCTCCTCCGCGTCGACCACGCCCCGGCCGGCCTCTCCCTCCCCGGCGAGTTTGTCCGGCCACCACGAAGTCCGGCCGACCTCCTCCGCGTCGACCATGCCCCGGCCGGCCTCTGGAAATCCGGTGCTACCTCAACCGAGCCAGAACCAGCAGAAGTCTGAAAGCTACCGGACGTCCGGACGCCCATGAGCCACCGGACGACCGCTACCCACCGGACGTCGAGTACCTGTTTGTGCACAGGATTCGGGCCTGAGGCCCATGTAACCCCTCACTTCGTCCCCTTTTGCACTAAGACTATAAATAGACCTCCTCCTCCCTCTTTCTAGGGTTAGCATTGGTTTAGCTCATACTTGAGATAGAGCTTTTCTCATCCATACGGATCTACTCCTTGAGAGAGACCACGAACCGTCTTGAGAGAAGATCCACGTTGGATTCAAGACCTCCTCACGGAGAAGACCCCCATCAAGACCTCCTCATGGAGAAGAACCGATTACCCTTTGTATCGTGCCGTGTTGACTTTGGATCGTGTGATCCCTATGTGTACTCGAATCTAGCATATGTGTGATCGTTCTTGTTGGTTTGAGTGATTCTCTTGTGTTTCCCCTCGTGTTTTCCCTTGTGTTTCCCCTCGTGTTCATCGTGTTCTTCGTGGGATCCGCTCCTTTCGTGAAAGATCGGCCATCTAGGGTTCCACCCCACATCACCGGTCGTCCAGCCCATCCATCCACCTCGAAGTCTCTGCTGCCCACGGCCTATAATGTTGCAGGGGGTGCGGAGGCACACGAGGGCGCGGACACTGCTAAGGAAGTGGTCGGAGCAGGCGGCGCCATCACCACTTCCCCCGCGGCCAACGCAGGAGCATAAGGTGTCGGAGAGGAGCCACATCAGCAGCACCTCAACGGCCACGCTCCCCAAGGTATGGGTGAGGGAGCCAGTCCATCGGCACCCCTCTCCCACAATGACAGGCACAGCCGTAGCAATGGCATTTGGACCGGGGCGAACTGTCGCCCTCTAGCTGTCCCCACCATGGGTGCGGTCCGCAGCGCGTACACCTCCCTCGGGGCGGGCCGACCAAGCCGCTACGCCCAATGAAGCCACTGTCCCTCAAGCGCTTTCGCCGCACCACGTCCAGGTGGTCGCCACGCAGCAGCAGCGGGGGCGCAGCGCTACCGCCGCTTGCACCGTCAGGAGTCGAGCGATGGTACGATCGACTTCATCAACATCCATGCTAAGCACGGCTTCGGAAGCCAGGGTGCGAGCTCAGCTGCTGCTGAGGTTTCCACCGGTGGCTGAGAAGATTGAGGAATGGCATGCCACCATCCAAAGCCTGCTCAGTTTCGCCGAAGCTGGGGGCTCACGGCGAGCTGGTCCGCCATGACCTCCCCAAGGAGCAATAGCTCATGCTGCTGACCGCACGGAAGGGGCCTTCCCCATGGTGCAATCCCCGCCACGGCAGCCAGTACGAGCGCAGCAGAATCAAGACCCTGATGACGTCTCGATGGCCTCTTCTGACCCCCGAGCACTTCTAGGCCAACGTCGAGCCCCGGAGGATATGCGGAGAGGACACGTGCGCATCGTCGAGCAACGCCGCGACGACCTCTGCCGGACCGATGGGTTTGACGGCCTGAATGTCGACGAGCCTGCGCTTGGTGTTGGCGGGTGCCTACCATTCGAGGTTGGCTGCCCTGCCCTTGCACGAGAGCTGCGGCAAGTCTGTTGGCCGTCTGTTCGCATATTCAAGCCAGAGATACTTGAGAAGTACGATGGGAGGCTGAACCCGGCAGAGTTCCTGAGCATCTACACCATCGGTGTTCAGGCTGTCGGGGGAAGAGATGAGAAGGTGTTTGCCAACTACTGCCCTTTGGCTCTCAAATCCAATGTCAGGTCTTGGCTGATGCACCTACCAGAGAACTCCATTTCGTCATGGGCTAACCTGTGCCACGAGTTCATTGGCGCTTTCACAGGCAGTCATCAGGTACCCGGTAGGCCAAGTGATTTGCAGCTTCTCCAACAGAAAGAAGGGGAAACCCTCCGTAAGTATTTACAGAGATCAAAAATGTTAATGGAAATATCCCAAATATCCATCAGGCAACACTAATAGTTTCCTTCCAGTCCAATGTGCGCAACCGTCATATTCGTTCCAAGATGAACGTGTGGTTACCCAAGACTGTGAAGGAGCTTTACACACTGGTGGATAATTGTGTTTGGATGGAGGAGGGAAGGAAGCTGCCCGGAGAGGAAGATTGCACCAATGTTGATTCAGAAGATGATGATGAATCAACTAGTCTAAAAAAGAGCAAGAGGCGCAGTAAGAAGTGGAGAGATAAGGCGGTGATGACTATTAAAGGTTCTAGTACACCTAGTACCGGCAATAAGGCCAAAGCTGATGCCCCCGGCAAGGAAGCTGCCACGTGCACTGACATTGCTGGGAAGCCGCTACCGCTGAGAAAGCCGGGAAGGGTGATGGCCCGTACTACAATATTCATCGGACCAAGGGCCACGACCTTCAAGAGTGTTACCAAGTTGAACAGCTTGTCAAGAAATAGAGAGCAGAGTATGAGAAGCGCGATAAGGAAAAATGTCAGAATGTTACTGGCGGTAAGGGCCGAGGTGGTGAAGTAAACCGCACCGGCAAACCCTTTCGGACCATGGGAAGCCCAACGGAGGTCGAGAGAAGGAAACCTGTGATGATGAGAGTGATGGAGGGGATGAAGAGGAGACCAGTGAGCAGGAGTTTCAGAAGGCCATGGATGCCCTGTGCGTTGACGGAGGTGCATCTCTGCACCTTTCCCACCGCCAACTCAAGCGGTGGGCAAGAGAGGTCAATGCCATGGAACCAGTCCCAGAGGCACGGAAACCGCTCAAATGGTCCCATACACCCATCATCTTCGACGAAGAGGACCATCCTGGCCGTACCACTGCAGTAGGATGTTTGCCGTTGTTGGTATCTAGAATAATCCGCGACCTCAAGGTCACAAAGATGCTGGTGGACGGCGGGGCTGGGATGAATCTGATTTCCCGGGCAGTTATCAGTAAGCTTCAGATAGGAGAAGAAGAGCTAGAGGTTACCGGCACGTTTCAAGGAGTTAATCCTGGCAGGATCCATCCCAAGGGAAAGATCATGTTGCCGGTAACGTTTGGGGGAGAACTAAACTACCAGACTAAGAGGATTGTGTTTGATGTGATTGATCTCTGCCCTGGCGTATAATGGTATTCTTCGACACCCAGCCCTCGCTAAGTTCATGGCGGCATCACACTATGCCTACAACACATTAAAGATGCCTGGGCCACTGGGAGTCATTACTATCCCCTCAGAAGAGAAGGATGCAATCATTTGTGTGGACAAGTTGTACCGGGACGCGGTCGCGGCAGAGGCAGCAGCCGCCCCCGCCAAGGAAAGTAAAGGAAAGAAGAGAGACTGTAGGGACTTCGGCAAAGAGTTCGGGAAGCGTGCCCCCCATCGAGTGCACGACACCCGTTGACGACGTGCCCGAGTGTTCTAACAGCAAAAGATCCAAGGTCGCTGCACCCCAAGTGAAGAAGGTCCCGGCAGGACTGGTTGGCGTTGATGGTCCTTTTACTATTAGCACCACCCTCAATGACAAATAAGAAAGCGCGCTTGTTGCCCTCCTACAGGCGCATATCGATGTGTTTGCCTGGCAACCATCTGATATCCCCGGTGTTCCCAGGGAGGTAATCGAGCACCACCTTACTATGTCCCCAAACGCCTAATCTGTCAAGTAGAAAGTCCGGAAGCAGGCCTTGGAGAGGTAGCAGTTTATTGAAGAATAGATCAAGAAGCTTGAGGCAGCTGGTTTGGTCAGAGGAGTGTTGCACCCCACGTGGTTGGCAAATCCAGTGGTTGTCCGGAAGGCTAACGGGAAGTGGAGGCTTCGCATAGATTTCATAGATCTGAACAAGGCTTTCCCGAAAGACCCATTTCCCTTGCCGTGCATCGACCAGATCGTGGATTCCACTTCAGGTTGTGATTTGATCTCCTTTCTCGATGCATACTCTTTAATCCGCATGTCCAAGGAATATGAAGAAAAGACATCGTTTATCACTCCTTGTGGTACGTACTGCTTTGTTCGCATGCCATTCGGATTAAAGAGTGTCGGGTCTACTTTTGCAAGAGCAATCCAGATTGGTTTTGAGCCACAGTTGCATAGAAACATAGAAGCCTACATGGACGATATCGTGGTCAAGACCAAGGATAAGGCCACCCTTATCTAGGATTTGAAAGAGACATTTGATAATCTGCATAAGATGAATCTAAAGCTCAACCCGGAGAAGTGTGTATTTGGTGTTCCCTTCGGCAAGTTGCTTGTTTTCTTTGTATCCCACCGCGGGATCGAAGCCAACCCCGACAAGATCAAGGCCATCAACCAGATCCAGGCGCCAAGGACAGATAAGGATGTGAAGCGCCTGACAGGATGTGTTGCCGCACTAAGCAGATTCATTTGCAAGTCTGCCGAGCGTGCCCTGTCGTTCTTCAAGATTTTGAAGAAGACCGTCCCTATGAAGTGGACCCCAGAAGCAGATGCAGCTTTGCAAGAGTTGAAAGCTTACTTGTCCTCTATGCCTACCTTGGTTGCTGCCAAACCCCAGGAGCCGTTGTTCCTATACTTGGCAGTGACCAACCAAGTGGTCAAAGCGGCCTTGGTAGCACAGAGAGAAGTGGATGAGGCAGAAAGTGAGCAGAGATTGGCAGAATCAGAGAAGGATCAGGACAGCAATATGTACGGTAATTAGAGCAACCCCAAGGGCGCAGCAAGGAAGAAAGTGGTGCAGAGCCCAGTGTACTTCATCGGTTCCTTGTTATATGGGGCCAGATCGAGGTACTCTGGCATGCAGAAGTTGATTTTTAGTCTCGTCATGGCCTCAAGAAACCTTCACCACTACTTCCAAGCCCATGAGATCACGGTTGTTACTCGTTTTCCGTTGCAAAGGATACTCCGAAACCCTGAGGCTACCAGCAGAATAGTGGAGTGGGTTTGGAGTTATCCAGCTTTGGTTTGAAGTTTGAGAGGACATCAACTATTTAGAGTAGGGCGTTGGCAGAGTTTATTGCAGAAGTTGCATGCAGAAGTTGATTTTTGGTCTTGTCATGGCCTCAAGGAAACTTCACCACTACTTCCAAGCCCATGAGGTCATGGTTGTTACTCGTTTTCTGTTGCAAAGGATACTCCAAAACCCTGAGGCTACCAGCAGAATAGTGGAGTGGTCTTTGGAGTTATCCAGCTTTGGTTTGCAGTTTGAGAGGACATCAACTATTCAGAGCAGGGCGTTGGCAGATTTGATTGCAGAATGGACGCCAACCCCTGATGAGGAAGTGACAGACATGGTTATCCCCGACAAGGAATCACCCCAAGAATGGATTATGTATTTTGATGGTGCTTTTTCCCTACAAGGTGCAGGAGATGGCATGCCTCTTGTCGCTCCCTCCGAGGAGCACTTGAAGTACGTCCTGCAAATGCATTTTGCCCGGGAAGAAGCAACCAACAATACCATTGAGTATGAAGGGCTTCTTGCCAGGCTTAGGATTGCAGCTGAATTGGGAATTAAGAAGCCGATCATTCAAGGAGATTCACAGCTTGTGGTGAGACAAGTCAACAAGGATTATCAAAGTCCATTGATGGAGGAATACGTCAAGGAAGTGAGGAGATTGGAGGAACGCTTTGACGGATTGCAAACAGAGCATGTACCCCATGCAGCAAATAGCATAGCTAATCATCTGTCAAACTGTGCTGTGTAGAAGCTTCCTGTGGAACCAAGAACTTTTTTCTCCATCTCAGTGAACCTCTGTATCCCCAGCAATGATGGCTCAGAAGAGGAGAAAGTTGGACTACGATAAGTGTCAGATCACGGGTTCCAGCAGACCCTCAAGGTTCGAACACTAGGGTGTGCGCGAAGGTTTTCTCCCTATCGATCCACACCTTAGCTCTCTGAGATCTTGCAGACGAACTCGATGAACTCACAACACAGAAAGACACAAGATTTATACTGGTTCGGGCCACCGTTGTGGTGTAATACCCTACTCCGGTGTGGTGGTGGTGGATTGCCTCTTGGGCTGATGATGAACAGTACAAGGGGAAGAACAGCCTCGTGAGGTCGAGGTGTTCTTGTGTTTGGTGAACTTGTGTGGGTGAGATGATCTTGGATCCGTTCTCGACTTGTGATCAGGTTGATCCTTCCTCTCTACTGTGGTGGCTAGTTCTACTTATATAGGCCCTGGTCCTCTCCCCAAATATTGAGCGGGAAGGGAGCCAACAACGGCCAATTTGAAGGGGGACAACTAGTACAGCTTATCCTGACAAAAGGTGGTCTTCGCCTGCCAAAGGATCTGGTGATGACGCCGTCCTGGGCTCCATGGTGACCTCCGTCTTGCCGTCCTTCTAGTCTTGGTCTCGTTGCACCAATATGGAAACCTTTTCTTGATGCCTCGATACTCCGCGCGCTTGCCCCCTTAGCACTAAAGAGGAAACAAGGACACTGCGTGCGCTGGCGCCCGCCTGGCCTCGATCATCATGGCTCACGTCACGAGGACCTCGTGAGGTTTGCCTTGCCTTTATCTCTCCTCCCCTCGTGAGCCTGCCTAGCGAGGCTGCTCCTGAGGAGGTCTTGCGTTGTCCCCCTCGCGAGGCTTGGCCCCTCGCGAGGGTCTTGAATCCCTTGTCGACGAAGATGGGCCGTACAGGCCTGCCAGCTCAACCACACCGTGGGCCGCAGGCAGGCGAATCTGGGGACCCCCATTCCCAGAACACCGACAATAGCCCTCAGGCCCAAGGCGCGCTCGGGCTTGGCTTCGAGGCGAAGCCAAAAGGTCAAGCGCGGAGCGCCGCGGGCCCCAAAATCCTGCGGCCTCGGTTGACGCATGGCAGTTGATTGGACGTGGGCGTCTCTGCTTCCCCACGCTGCCTCAGCAACTGCCTGACTTGAAAAGTCCCTGCGACATGCAAGGAAAACCATCATTATCAGTGATCGTGGGGGTGTTGGTTGGCCTTCTCCTGCTATAAATGAGGAGGGGGGAGCCTCCGTCCCCCACTTCTTCCCATTCCGCCTGCTTCTTCTTCCTCTGCTCCATGCTAGCAGCAACTTCAATGGTGCCGATCCGTAGGTTTTTGGCTGAGGAGAAGGGAAAGGTTCCCCTTGACGTGCCAGCGCTGCTCCCGCCGAAGACGAGGTCGGTCCACCACCGCGACGCCGCGAAGTTGCAGGTGGTGACGAGGCCTTGGTGCGAGCGGCCTCCTCCTAGGTATCCACTGCCCTTGTATGCCCAAGCCCGGGGCTCGGGAGGAAGAAACGACGAGCATCAGCGCGCGCACCGCAGCCAAGGTCGACGCGTCGCGGCGACGAGTGCCGTCGCTCCTGGAGTCCATGCCGCGGACTCCTCAAGTGAGCTCGTACTGTGGGCCGCGATGCCCCGAAGCTCCTGGATCTGCTTCCCGCGCTTCTTGTCTGACGTGATGCCGCCGAGGGGTCTCTCGAGCTCTGGTTGTAGCATGCTGACTGCGACGCTCCGGTGACCGGGGCTGAGGTTGAAGCAGTCTCTACCGGCAAAATCTTCATGACCCGCGGCTGGGGGGAGGTCACGCGGGTTTGCCTTGTGGAGGGCGCCCTGGTGATCCACTTCGAGAACGACGGCGTCTCCACGCTGTTCTTCAAGGTCTTCAACACGGAGGGTTGCCGCTTGGAGTGTTGCCCCGAAGGGGAGCGCCTGGACGAGGCGCGCTCAGATCGCGGCTGCCTCCAGCAGCAGCGACTCTTGGGAGTCCAGCGGCTCTCCTGAGCTCTACGAGACTCCGGAGACGAGCGACGATAGCTATGTACCCCCGAGCTCTTGCCGCGCCCGGAGCAGGGCCGCAATGTCCGGCCACCACCGTCGCTGATCTGGATGGGTTTGGCGCCGGCCTCCCGCGGCCCACTGTTGATGATGGCGTTGGCCGCGGGGGTGTGTAGATAGGATTCTCCTAGGTTCTCGTCTTTTGTTCCCTGCGAGGAATCAAGAAGTACCCCGTGGGGGTGTGTAAAAAGTCTGCAATGTCTTTTGTTGATGTTATCCAAATTAAGGAAGCCTTGTGAACGCAAGTCCTGTTTAGGCTCGGTCTTCCCTTTCCAATCTCGCGATAGCTTGTTGCTCTACACTGACAGGTCCCGGTCCCCAAGCAAGCTTCAGCCGTCGCTGGTATGCCAGGTCGCGTGCCATGGTCAAGGCCAGGAGGTGAGCGGCCCGACGTCCAGTAAGAGCCCCTGTGGCGCGCCTTTAGCGCTCAAGTAGTTGTGGTAAGATAAGAAAGGGATGTGACGTTGCTGCAACAGGGCTGCGGCGAGCATGTCCCCTAAGTTCCAACGATTAGTTCATCTGAGCTCGTGACTTATCTTGGCGGTTCGGGGTTGATTCTTCGTGATGCGCCAGACCTGTGTGCGAACATCCGTAGCGTAGCTAGGTCAGGCCCATACGAGTCCTCCCCATTTCAATGCTCTCCTTTGTGCCCTACGTCCTCAGGTCCCTGTCCTCGAGTGAGCTCAGCCGCCACTGGTATGCCAGGTTGCGTGCCGTGGTCAAGGCCAGGGGTGAGGGCTGCAGAGCCAGTAAGAGCTCCTAAGTCGCGATGCTCAGGAGCCCCCCTTTTAACACGCAAGCGGATTACTTGGAAGAGGTGGAAGCTCGCAGTGCCGCCTGGTGTTATCCTTGTGAGATTCTTGCGAGCCAGCACAAGGAAGAACACGATCTGCTGTTATGGTTGCCAGCTTGCCGTTGGTTGCTCCGTGAGGGGGTTAAGGCACTGAGGGCCTGGTGAGGTGACATGCGCGGGGCATGCCACGAGCCAGAGCTCGACCGCTCAGATTTATCGACGTGGTAGGGATAGACCCGTGCACCAGCGCCGTGCCGACGCGAGGAGGCCCCAAGGGAGGCGACGATTGAGTAGGTAGTAATCATAGGTAGATCGAACATGAGAGGAGAAGGTTTAAGTAAGTTCATGAGAGATACGTGCCACTGGGTCAGGCCCGAGCGGCTTGGGGATGATGCAGCCCGAGGGGCGCTCCCAACAAGGTAAGCTAAAGACATAAAAAGGGATACATGCCACAGGGACGGGCCCATGCGGCCTGGGAATGATGCAGCCCGAGGGGCTCTCCCAGCTAAATGAACTTGGAATGACGTCACCTGGTTTTGTTGACTGAGGGAGTCCTGGATTAGGGGGTCTCCGGACAGCCGGACTATATCCTTTGGCCGGACTGTTGGACTATGAAGATACAAGATTGAAGACTTCATCGCGTGTCCGGATGGGACTCTCCTTGGCGTGGAAGGCAAGCTTGGCAATACGGATATGTAGATCTCCTCCCTTGTAACCCACTCTGTGTAACCCTAGCCCCCTCCGTGTCTATTTAAACCGAAGAGTTTAGTCCGTAGGACAACATACAATCATACCATAGGCTAGCTTCTAGGGTTTAGCCTCTACGATCTCGTGGCAGATCAACTCTTGTAATACTCATATCATCAAGAACAATCAAGCAGGACGTAGGGTATTACCTCCATCAAGAGGGCCCGAACCTGGGTAAACATCGTGTCCCCTGCCTACTGTTACCATCCGCCTTAGACGCATAGTTCGGGACCCCCTACCCGAGATCCGCCGGTTTTGACACCGACATTGGTGCTTTCATTGAGAGTTCCACTGTGCCGTCACCGTAAGGCTTGATGGCTCCTTCGATCATCGGTAACGATGCGGTCCAGGATGAGGTTTTCCTCCCCGGACAGATCTTTGTATTCGGCGGCTTTGCACTACGGGCCAATTCGCTAGGCCATCTGGAGCAGATCAAGAGCTACGCCCCTGGCCATCAAGTCAGGTTTGGAAACTTAAACTACACTGCCCACATCCGCGGAGACTTGATCTTCGACGGATTCAAGCCCATGTCAGGTGCGCCGCACAATCACGACAAGCATGACATAACTCTGCTGTCGGATTGTGTTCGGGAGATCGCATCTACGACTACTTCGGCCTTCAATCCGGAGCAAATTGCGCCATGCGAGGATGGAGGGATAGACCCCGCAAGGAGGCCGCACTCTCAGTGGCGATGGAGCCGGATACTGACTTCACCTCTTACGAGAGCCGTGTCGTCGAACCATTGGATTCATCTCCGGCCACGGACTCCGAGCCGCCTGCATCCGTGCCTATCGAATCCGACTGGGCGCCGATCATGGAGTGCACCTCCGTGGATATCTTTCAGCACTCACCTTTCGGCGATGTGCTAAATTCATTAAGGTCTCTCTCCTTGTCAGGAGAACCTTGGACGAACTATGTCCGGCTAGAATGGGATGCGGACGATGAAGAAATTCGCTACCCACCCACCACCCACTTAGTAGCCACTGTCGACGACTTAACCGACATGCTCGACTTCGACTCCGAAGACATCGACGGCATGGATGAAGATGCAGGAGACGAACAGGAACCAGTGCCCACAGGGCGCCGGACAGCCACTTCTTCACATGACATATACATGGTGGATACACCCAAAGAAGGCAATGGCGAAGAGACAGCAGAGGATGGCCCCTCCAAGAAGCAACCCAAGCGCCAATGTCAGCGGTGCTGCTCTAAGTCCCTCCATAGCAAAAACAGTGATAACAGCGCAAGAGAAAATAACACTCTAGTCGACTCCAGAGGAAACGACGACCACATTGCCCCGGCAGCAGAGCACGATGAAGCTGCAAATGGCGAACATAATACGGATCCAACGTCCGAACACGGCGACGCCGAGGATAAACCTCATCAAACCCCCTCTGGGGAGGAAAACAGTATGGACGAAGATGCACACATCATCCCGGAAACGCACTTGAAGCAAGAGAACCTCCGCAGAAGGCTTATTGCCACAACGAGGAGTCTCAAGAATCAGAAGCAAAGGCTTAAGGCTGCACAAAATACACTCAACAGCAGGTGGAACAAAGTGCTCGACAACGAAGAAAAGTATGGTGGAAGTTACCACACAAAGAGCTATCCAAAGCGCAAGCTATTACCTGAATTCGACAATGAGGCCTTAGAGCCCACACAGCCGAAAAATGAAACAACCAACCGGCCGGATTAACCACCTTGTGACCGCGATAGAGCGGCTAACAAGGTAGCACATAAGTCAACACACGATCTATGTGAGGACTTACGCCAAAATTCTAGAACGACCAGATCCATCTATGGATCTAGGAAGCGCGCTCCGGCACAAAATCAAAACCGAACACTACAACCGTCCGAATGCCACGGTACATCCAAATACAGGGGTGTCGCACACCCTGATAGAGGCAAAGGTGTCCCGTCTTTCGATGAGATGGTGGATTTCGCTTTGGTGGAAGTCGACTTTGACGATCCGACTACGAACGTGCGAGGACGTCGCGCCTTAGCAATCGCTAAACCAACTCCGAGAGGTTATTGACCACGCCGGAGCACGATCAACCTGACCACGAGGGTCTGTTTCCTGCGAGCAAACGAAGAACAAGCAAGAAACTGAGATTGCAATCTGGATATTGCGAATATAAGATGAAAGCTTTATTGATCAAGGTGGGGTTCTGTGACGCCTTTGTCTGGTCGTTGAACACAAACGAAGTACGCGAAGTTGCAGCTATGGCGAACTTTTAATCTAAACAAAACCCCAAAGTCTAAACGATGCCCTAAGGGCTGTATATATGGAGGAAGAGGGGGGAATTTCGTGGCCCTTGGTGGAGGGGTCCGAAAT
The DNA here is from genome assembly GCF_002162155.2 of Triticum dicoccoides. Classification (NCBI taxonomy): domain Eukaryota; kingdom Viridiplantae; phylum Streptophyta; class Magnoliopsida; order Poales; family Poaceae; genus Triticum; species Triticum dicoccoides. The sequence goes on along the minus strand of NC_041382.1, from coordinate 367,121,702 downwards.
CAACCCTATCTCTTATTTCCCCACACATACGGACTCTAAAAATAGCCTATACTTATGTATTTCGAAATTACATGGGCCTGGCCCAATAATAAGGTGACGCAGCACCTAAAATAGCCTCGGGACGAAATTTAGGAAGTGGCATCTTGTATATTTCGTCCAAGGCTTCATGCACCCATTATGGTGGCTTCAAAGTCCTGAAATCATCACTTGTAACTCCGTTCTTGTTCCCCTTGTGCATGCCATCATCTCCATGCTTGTTCTTGCTCCAATGTTCATCCTTCTCCAAGCTAGGCCCTTCATTTGTAAGCAAAACAAATGTATCCAATTTAGGCAGCATCATATTCTCATGAACATTAGAATCATTACCAAGAAACGAAAGTACCTGGTAATTTAGTTGGCGTGCACGAGCTCTAGTAATTGGTCCAGTATGTATAGCAGCAGGGGCTGTGGGTGTAACAATTGTATTGATGTCCTCATCAGCAGGATCGACAAGCATTGGGGCGAACTAACTTTTCTGCAGGCCGACCTTCATCATGGACACCACGTGCATCTTCTACTTCAACTGCACCAGCACCTCCATCCGGTGCCACCTCCAGCCGTGATACAAGAAAACAGGCACAACCACCATTATCTGCCAAGAGCGCACCTGCGGGGCCTGCACAGCGTTCTTCTTCTTCCATGGCATCAACAGGGCACACAAGTGATATTATTTGTCGTCGTTGTAAGGGAGGAGGTCATTATGCGAGGGAATGCAAATCTCCGCGTGTGATGATTGCTACCGCGGATGGTGGATATGAGTCCGCTAGTGACTATGATGAGGAGACATTGGCTCTTATTACACGTGAAGAACATGGTGGAGATGATTCTGATCATGAGACGCAATACATGGCTCCTGAAGACGCTGACAGGTATGAATGTTTAGTTGCTCAACGTGTTTTGACTGTGCAGGTAACACAAGCTGAGCAAAATCAGAGGCACAATTTGTTCCATACCAAGGGAGTTGTGAAGGAACGTTCTGTGCGCGTCATAATAGACGGAGGGAGCTGCAACAACTTGGCTAGCATGGAGATGGTGGAGAAGCTTTCTCTCACCACAAGACCACATCCACATCCTTACTACATCCAATGGTTCAACAACAGCGGCAAGGTTAAGGTAACACGTACTGTTCGTGTGCAATTTAGTATCTCTACATATGCTGATTATGTTGATTGTGATGTGGTACCTATGCAAGCATGTTCCTTATTACTTGGTAGACCATGGCAATTTGATAAAAATTCTGTACACCATGGTAGAAACAATCACTATACTCTTGTTCATAAGGATAAAAATATTACTTTGCTTCCTATGACTCCTGATTCCATTTTGAAAGATGATATTAATAGAGCTAATAAAGCAAAAGAGGAGACGAATAAGAGTGAAAATCAGATTGTGGCAAAAGAATTTGAGCAACAAATGAAGCCTAATAATAAACCATCTAGTGTTGCTTCTGAAATTAAATTGAAAAGTGCATGTTTATTTGCCACCAAATCTGATATTGATGAGCTAGATTTCAGCAAATCTGTTTGCTATGCTTTTGTGTGCAAAGAGGCATTATTTTCATTCGAGGACGTGCCTTCCTCTTTGCCTCCTGCTGTCACTAACATTTTGCAGGAGTTCGCTGACGTCTTTCCACAAGACGTGCCACCGGGATTACCGCCTATTCGAGGGATTGAGCATCAGATTGACTTAATTCCCGGTGCTTCACTGCCAAACCGTGCACCATACCGTACCAATCCAGAGGAGACGAAGGAGATTATGCGTCAAGTACAAGAGCTTCTCGACAAAGGTTATATACGCGAATCCCTTAGTGATAGAGGCAAAGGTGTCCCGTCTTTCGATGAGATGGTGGATTTCGCTTTGGTGGAAGTCGACTTTGACGATCCGACTACGAACGTGCGAGGACGTCGCGCCTTAGCAATCGCTAAACCAACTCTGAGAGGTTATTGACCACGCCGGAGCACGATCAACCTGACCACGAGGGTCTGTTTCCTGCGAGCAAACGAAGAACAAGCAAGAAACTAAGATTGCAATCTGGATATTGCGAATATAAGATGAAAGCTTTATTGATCAAGGTGGGGTTCTGTGACGCCTTTGTCTGGTCGTTGAACACAAACGAAGTACGCGAAGTTGCAGCTATGGCGAACTTTTAATCTAAACAAAACCCAAAGTCTAAACGATGCCCTAAGGGCTGTATATATGGAGGAAGAGGGGGGAATTTCGTGGCCCTTGGTGGAGGGGTCCGAAATCAACCCTATCTCTTGTTTCCCCACACATACGGACTCTAAAAATAGCCTATACTTATGTATTTCGAAATTACATGGGCCTGGCCCAATAATAAGGTGACGCAGCACCTAAAATAGCCTCGGGACGAAATTTAGGAAGTGGCATCTTGTATATTTCGTCCAAGGCTTCATGCACCCATTATGGTGGCTTCAAAGTCCTGAAATCATCACTTGTAACTCCGTTATTGTTCCCCTTGCGCATGCCATCATCTCCATGCTTGTTCTTGCTCCAATGTTCATCCTTCTCCAAGCTAGGCCCTTCATTTGTAAGCAAAACAAATGTATCCAATTTAGGCAGCATCATATTCTCATGAACATTAGAATCATTACCAAGAAACGAAAGTACCTGGTAATTTAGTTGGCGTGCACGAGCTCTAGTAATTGGTCCAGTATGTATAGCAGCAGGGGCTGTGGGTGTAACAATTGTATTGATGTCCTCATCATACTCCCCTTCTTGAAATGAAGTCGTCCTCGACGGAAGTTCATCTTCCTCACCCAAATAAGGCTTCAAATCTGCAATGTTAAAAGTGGGACTAACCCCAAAATCTGCAGGCAGCTCAAGTTTATATGCATTATCATTTATTTTCTCTAACACCTTAAAGAGACCGTCAGCACGTGGCATTAGCTTTGATTTGCGCAAATCAGGAAATCTATCCTTACGCAAATGTAACCAAACAAGATCTCCAGGTGCAAACTGATAGAGGCAAAGGTGTCCCGTCTTTCGATGAGATGGTGGATTTCGCTTTGGTGGAAGTCGACTTTGACGATCCGACTACGAACGTGCGAGGACGTCGCGCCTTAGCAATCGCTAAACCAACTCCGAGAGGTTATTGACCACGCCGGAGCACGATCAACCTGACCACGAGGGTCTGTTTCCTGCGAGCAAACGAAGAACAAGCAAGAAACTAAGATTGCAATCTGGATATTGCGAATATAAGATGAAAGCTTTATTGATCAAGGTGGGGTTCTGTGACGCCTTTGTCTGGTCGTTGAACACAAACGAAGTACGCGAAGTTGCAGCTATGGTGAACTTTTAATCTAAACAAAACCCAAAGTCTAAACGATGCCCTAAGGGCTGTATATATGGAGGAAGAGGGGGGAATTTCGTGGCCCTTGGTGGAGGAGTCCGAAATCAACCCTATCTCTTGTTTCCCCACACATACGGACTCTAAAAATAGCCTATACTTATGTATTTCGAAATTACATGGGCCTGGCCCAATAATAAGGTGACGCAGCACCTAAAAGAGCCTCGGGACGAAATTTATGAAGTGGCATCTTGTATATTTCGTCCAAGGCTTCATCCACCCATTATGGTGGCTTCAAAGTCCTGAAATCATCACTTGTAACTCCGTTCTTGTTTCCCTTGCGCATGCCATCATCTCCATGCTTGTTCTTGCTCCAATGTTCATCCTTCTCCAAGCTAGGCCCTTCATTTGTAAGCAAAACAAATGTATCCAATTTAGGCAGCATCATATTCTCATGAACATTAGAATCATTACCAAGAAACGAAAGTACCTGGTAATTTAGTTGGCGTGCACGAGCTCTAGTAATTGGTCCAGTATGTATAGCAGCAGGGGCTGTGGGTGTAACAATTGTATTGATGTCCTCATCAGTACAAATGTCCCATACACCTGCAATTAGACAAAACACAAAAGTGTGTGAAGTATTTTTGTTCTGGATAACATAAATAGATTATTGAATAGTTTGCACTAGAAATCACCTGACAAATATGCATATATGCAATATTTTTGGTCATATCCAAGGTAGTCATGTCCTCATCATCCTCCCCTTCTTGAAAATAAAGCCGTCCTCGGCGTTGCTTAATCTGAAATGTGGCTAACAAAAGAGACAAGGTGTACATGTTGTATATGTATATGTCATCCATTTTTACTTCCCTTGATTTTTGCATATATGACACATGAATAGATGAGTAACTTGCATAGTTCATAAAATCTAAAGCCAAAAAATTAGCACAAGAAGTAGAAGGCATGAAAATATTGCAACTCAGTTTGCACATATAAGTGAAGCTCTTATTCATTTCAAAAGATTGACAATGGTCATCATTAAACCATCCCAACATTGGTGAATAAAACTTACTTGCATCAAATTTACATGCTACAACATGCTTAAATAAGCAAACATGCAATAAGTCATCAACATAGAATCATCACCAAGATTAGAGGTCATATCAAAATGATTAAACATTGGTTCTTTTGCATCAATATTTAATTCAATGGGTGCACTCAAAATTGTTGGTATTTCAGTTGTTTGATCACATGGCAAAGTCAAATTATCAACGTAGTCCTCTAAAGTAGGTGGTGTGATCAAAGTAGTGGGTAGCTCATCAGATGGTGCATTCAAATTGACAAGGCATTCATCATTCTCATGTAGAGATGGAAGATCAGTACCTTTGTCATTACCTCTTATGATCAACTCAGATGATGTAGCCACTCTCGGGGGCGATGTGTCACATGGCGGAGGTGATGTAGTCCTGACAACAACGGATGTGGTTGTCATAGTATGCCTAGTAGTTGAAGGAACAATCATGTCAACTCTTGGAATGTGCACCGTGCGCTTGTTCTCCTCGTGGCCAACACGTCGTTTTATTTCCTGTTCAGCTTTGCAAGCAAGATGAAACAAATGGTCCATAGGATAACACTCTTCATGAATTAGTATCTCTTGAATATCACAGTTTAATCCTCCCCAAAATCTATCCATAAAATCATCTTCACTTTCTTCTAAAGAGGAATGCAACAAGGTAGTTTGTAAATCATCATAATATTTTGTTACAGTTTCACTACCTTGTTTGAAGTGTTGCAACTTCTTAATCATGTCACGAGTATAATAAGCAGGGACGAAAGTATGTCGCATGGCAAGTTTCAAATCATCCCAAGTAGTATGTATATAATCAGGGTGTAACCGACAATATTCACTCCACCAAACCAAAGCATAACCAGTGAAAGAACCAACCGCAACCTTAACCTTTTTATGTTCATTGAAATTATGGGAAGCAAATATATTTTTTATGTCGAACTCCTGATGAGGACATCAATACAATTGTTACACCCACAGCCCCTGCTGCTATACATACTGGACCAATTACTAGAGCTCGTACACGCCAACTAAATTACCAGGTACTTTCGTTTCTTGGTAATGATTCTAATGTTCATGAGAATATGATGCTGCCTAAATTGGATACATTTGTTTTGCTTACAAATGAAGGGCCTAGCTTGGAGAAGGATGAACATTGGAGCAAGAACAAGCATGGAGATGATGGCATGCGCAAGGGGAACAAGAACGGAGTTACAAGTGATGATTTCAGGACTTTGAAGCCACCATAATGGGTGCATGAAGCCTTGGACGAAATATATAAGATGCCACTTCATAAATTTCGTCCCGAGGCTATTTTAGGTGCTGCGTCACCTTATTATTGGGCCAGGCCCATGTAATTTCGAAATACATAAGTATAGGCTATTTTTAGAGTCCGTATGTGTGGGGAAACAAGAGATAGGGTTGATTTCGGACCCCTCCACCAAGGGCCACGAAATCCACCCCCTCTTCCTCCATATATACAGCCCTTAGGGCATCGTTTAGACCTTGGGTTTTGTTTAGATTAAAAGTTCGTCATAGCTGCAACTTCGCGTACTTCGTTTGTGTTCAACGACCAGACAAAGGCGTCACAGAACCCCACCTTGATCAATAAAGCTTTCATCTTATATTCGCAATATCCAGATTGCAATCTCAGTTTCTTGCTTGTTCTTCGTTTGCTCGCAGGAAACAGACCCTCGTGGTCAGGTTGATCGTGCTCCGGCGTGGTCAATAACCTCTCGGAGTTGGTTTAGCGATTGCTAAGGCGCGACGTCCTCGCACGTACGTAGTCGGATCGTCAAAGTCGACTTCCACCAAAGCGAAATCCACCATCTCATCGAAAGACGGGACACCTTTGCCTCTATCACCATCTCCATGCTAGCCAAGTTGTTGCAGCTCCCTCCGTCTATTATGACGCGCACAGAACGTTCCTTCACAACTCCCTTGGTATGGAACAAATTGTGCCTCTGATTTTGCTCAGCTTGTGTGACCTGCACACTCAAAACACGTTGAGCAACTAAACATTCATACCTGTCAGCGTCTTCAGGAGCCATGTATTGCGTCTCATGATCAGAATCATCTCCACCATGTTCTTCACGTGTAATAAGAGCCAATGTCTCTTCATCATAGTCACTAGCGGACTCATATCCACCATCCGCGGTAGCAATCATCACACGCGGAGATTTGCATTCCCTCGCATAATGACCTCCTCCCTTACAACGACGACAAATAATATCACGTGTGTGCCCTGTTGATGCCATGGAAGAAGAAGAACGCTGTGCAGGACCCGCAGGTGCGCTCTTGGAAGATAATGGTGGTTGTGCCTGTTTTCTTGTATCACGGCTGGAGGTGGCACCGGATGGAGGTGCTGGTGCAGTTGAAGTAGAAGATGCACGTGGTGTCCATGATGAAGGTCGGCCTGCAGAAAAGTTAGTTCGCCCCAATGCTTGTCGATCCTGCACTTCACGTTCAGCTTTACAAGCAAGATGGAATAAACGAGTGATATTAGTATACTCCTTATAGTCTAGAATGGTCTGAATCTCTCTATTTAATCCACCCAGAAAACGTGCAAGCATAGCTTCATTCTCCTCAACAATACCACATCTAATCATGCCAGTTTGTAATTCCTGATAATATTCTTCTACAGAATTTTTTCCTTGTCTTAAACGCTGCAATTTTTGAAGCAATTCACGTTGATAATATGGTGGAACCCAACGCGTACGCATAGCAGTTTTCAAAGAAGCCCAAGTAGTTGGAATAGGATATAATCTACAATGTTCAGACCACCATACACATGCAAAACTAGTGAAAGCACAAACAGCAGCAGCAACTCGTCTCTCCTCAGGATATTGTAAACATGTAAACCGTTGTTCAGTTTCTAACTCCCAAGTAAGATATATATCAGGAACATATCTACCCTCAAATGGTGGAATATTCAATTTCAGTTTAGGAATATGGACATCATCTCGTACCTGAGGTGGTGGTGCAGGCCTACCATTACGAATATATACCTGAGGTCGACCTGCTGGTGGCGGTACAGGTGGCTGCACGTAGTGTTGATTTTGATCAACCTCATCCTCATAATCTCCCACATAATCATCCTCCTCCGCATCAGCAGCAGGAGCCACAGAAGTATCAACAGCAGCACCAACAGTTTGGCCAAACGCAAGAGGAACACGGCTTGCTCGGCGGAGGTCTGCTTCGCGACGTGGAGGTAGTCGTTGTTGTTGTTGTTGGAGAGGTGCGTTAGGTGCAGCGGGTGGTGGTGGTGGAAGACGCGCGAGCAATTCATTAAACTTGTTATCGAGCTTTGTCTCGAACGTCTTCTCAAGGCCAGTGATCTTCTCCATGGCCTCTTCAAAATTGTTCAGCACATCTTGCACCTGTTCAGTCATCATTTGCTGAAACTTATCATGAAGCTCCTTGTTCGATAAATTCTCCCAGTCAATCTCGTCGGCTTGTGATCCTGGCATGGTTAGCAGCAATAGAAACACACAAGAATATGATCCTACAAACTACGAACAAGTGGTGGTGGTGGGTGTCACAAATCCGTCAAGCAAATCTCAAATTTTTACCAGTTCTTACCCAGCAGCAGGCGGTGATCGGCAACCGTTGTAGTCAAAAACTCTCAAAGCTTGGATAGAGCGATTACCAGGGAGAGTCAAACGCACGACGTAGATGTATGTGGAGCTGGGAAGGCTTATAATATGGTAGCAAAAAGGGTCAGCAATAATCAATTCAGAGATGCAAAGTTGAATAAACGCTCAACGACGGTACTGTGCTGGTCCTAGGCTAGACTGTGCTAGAGACGCGAGCCTAGAACACTAACAAAATCACGGCGCGGCACGTAAACAAGGGAAAAGCACACTCTGAATTTTTTTTTTCGCTCTTTTTTTTTTGCGCTCTTTTTTTTTGCGCTGCTTTTTTTTTTGCGAAAAATCACTATAATGGCGAGTGTCTCAAAACTCTTCCTAGCTCAAACTGACAGGATGGGCACGAAATTTTTTCGACCAATTTTTTTTTTTCGACTGCCCGGACCCAAAAACTGGAAACGGGTCAAAAAAAACTTCCTATAATGGCACCTGTCTCAAAACACTCAGAAACACCTAAAAATAGGATAGCCAGAAATTTTTTCGAAAAATGCATTTTCGAAAAATTTTGGGCCTAAACGGAGCGTGGCTACCCGACTCTTTTTTTTCCGAAACCTACTCCGGCAAGGAAACACGAATCGGAAACTAGATGGATCTCGAAAACAACCCTAATAAGCAAAGAACTCGGATTGGTGGTGGATATATGGTGGTGGTATATGGCAGCGGTGGTGGTAGCGGTGGTAGTATATGGATATGGATCGGTGGTGGTATATGGACACGGATTGGTGGTGGTATATGGATACGGATTCGGTGCGGTGGTGGTAGACAGCAGGGGCGATGACGATGGTGCGGCGGCGGCGTGACAACTTATGACCAGAACTCGAAACTCTACAAGACTAGACTCTAAGACCATCAACTAGACACGACGATGCAACCGCAAATTCAACAAAGCAAAACCCTAAAAAGATTATGCAAGGCTCAGATTGGTTCGGATATGATGAACTAACCCTAAATTTTTTTGTGGCTTTTTCGTGGACTATAGGTATGAAGAATAGACTCGATCTAAACTACGAAAAACTGTAAAATTTCACCGAGCAACCTGGAAATCTGATACCACTTGATAGAGGCAAAGGTGTCCCGTCTTTCGATGAGATGGTGGATTTCGCTTTGGTGGAAGTCGACTTTGACGATCTGACTACGAACGTGCGAGGACGTCGCGCCTTAGCAATCGCTAAACCAACTCCGAGAGGTTATTGACCACGCCGGAGCACGATCAACCTGACCACGAGGGTCTGTTTCCTGCGAGCAAACGAAGAACAAGCAAGAAACTAAGATTGCAATCTGGATATTGCGAATATAAGATGAAAGCTTTATTGATCAAGGTGGGGTTCTGTGACGCCTTTGTCTGGTCGTTGAACACAAACGAAGTACGCGAAGTTGCAGCTATGGCGAACTTTTAATCTAAACAAAACCCAAAGTCTAAACGATGCCCTAAGGGCTGTATATATGGAGGAAGAGAGGGGGAATTTCGTGGCCCTTGGTGGAGGTGATAGAGGCAAAGGTGTCCCGTCTTTCGATGAGATGGTGGATTTCGCTTTGGTGGAAGTCGACTTTGACGATCCGACTACGAACGTGCGAGGACGTCGCGCCTTAGCAATCGCTAAACCAACTCCGAGAGGTTATTGACCACGCCGGAGCACGATCAACCTGACCACGAGGGTCTGTTTCCTGCGAGCAAACGAAGAACAAGCAAGAAACTAAGATTGCAATCTGGATATTGCGAATATAAGATGAAAGCTTTATTGATCAAGGTGGGGTTCTGTGACGCCTTTGTCTGGTCGTTGAACACAAACGAAGTACGCGAAGTTGCAGCTATGGCGAACTTTTAATCTAAACAAAACCCAAAGTCTAAACGATGCCCTAAGGGCTGTATATATGGAGGAAGAGGGGGGGAATTTCGTGGCCCTTGGTGGAGGGGTCCGAAATCAACCCTATCTCTTGTTTCCCCACACATACGGACTCTAAAAATAGCTTATACTTATGTATTTCGAAATTACATGGGCCTGGCCCAATAATAAGGTGACGCAGCACCTAAAATAGCCTCGGGACGAAATTTATGAAGTGGCATCTTGTATATTTCGTCCAAGGCTTCATGCACCCATTATGGTGGCTTCAAAGTCCTGAAATCATCACTTGTAACTCCGTTCTTGTTCCCCTTGCGCATGCCATCATCTCCATGCTTGTTCTTGCTGCAATGTTCATCCTTCTCCAAGCTAGGCCCTTCATTTGTAAGCAAAACAAATGTATCCAATTTAGGCAGCATCATATTCTCATGAACATTAGAATCATTACCAAGAAACGAAAGTACCTGGTAATTTAGTTGGCGTGCACGAGCTCTAGTAATTGGTCCAGTATGTATAGCAGCAGGGGCTGTGGGTGTAACAATTGTATTGATGTCCTCATCAAGAAATGTGTAGCAAGTACGTCCTCCGTCTTCTTCACGCCAAAATGTCCCATTAATCCTCCTCCATGCGCTTCCTGCAACAACAAAAGACGAACGGAGCTAGCTGGAATGCATAGCTTGTTAGCACGAAACACAAATCCATCGTTAACGACAAACTTGTTCCACATTCTTCCTTCTTTACAATTCTGCATTACATCTTTAAAATCAGCATCATGCACATATTGATCTTTGATGGTCTCCAAACCAAATATTTTGAAGTCAAGTTGTGAAAGCATAGTATAGCGACGAGACAATGCATCAGCAATAACATTTTCTTTTCCCTTCTTGTGTTTAATGACATAAGGGAAAGTCTCAATGAATTCAACCCATTTAGCATGTCTACGATTCAGTTTAGCTAGACTTTTAATATGTTTCAAAGATTCATGATCAGAATGTATAACAAATTCTTTGGGCCATAAATAATGTTGCCATGTTTCTAAAGTCCGAACAAGAGCATATAATTCTTTATCATAAGTAGAATAATTCAGACTAGGCCCACTCAATTTTTCAGAAAAGTATGCAACAGGTTTGCCATCTTGTAATAACACACCTCCTAATCCAATTCCACTAGCATCACATTCAAGCTCAAAAGTCTTATTAAAATCAGGAAGTTGGAGTAAAGGAGCATGTGTCAACTTATCTTTCAATACCGTGAAGGCTTCTTCCTGTGCGGTACCCCAAACAAAAGGCACATCCTTCTTTGTAAGCTCGTTGAGAGGTGCAGCAATGGTGCTGAAATCTCTCACAAAACGCCTATAGAATCCAGCGAGGCCAAGAAAACTCCTCAGTTGTGTGACCGTTTTGGGCTGCGGCCAACTCTCAATAGCTTCAATCTTGGCTTTGTCAACTTCAATTCCCTGTGGAGTAACAACATAGCCAAGAAAAGATACTCGGTCGGTGCAAAAGGTGCACTTCCCAAGGTTACCAAACAAACGTGCATCACGTAGAGCAATAAAAACAACACGTAAATGTTCCAAATGTTCTTCCAAAGATCTGCTATAAATCAATATGTCATCAAAGTAAACTACCACAAATCGTCCAATGAAAGCACGTAAAACTTCGTTCATTAATCTCATGAAAGTACTAGGTGCATTAGTTAACCCAAAAGGCATGACTAACCACTCATATAATCCAAACTTAGTTTTAAATGCTCTTTTCCATTCATCTCCCAATTTCATACGAATTTGATGGTAGCCACTACGCAAATCAACTTTGGAGAATATTGTAGAGCCACTCAATTCATCAAGCATATCATCTAGCCTAGGAATAGGATGACGATAACGAATAGTAATATTATTAATGCCTCTACAATCAACACACATACGTGATGTACCATCCTTTTTCGGCACTAGAATAATAGGAACAACACAAGGACTAAGGGATTCGCGTATATAACCTTTGTCGAGAAGCTCTTGTACTTGACGCATAATCTCCTTCGTCTCCTCTGGATTGGTACGGTATGGTGCACGGTTTGGCAGTGAAGCACCGGGAATTAAGTCAATCTGATGCTCAATCCCTCGAATAGGCGGTAATCCAGGTGGCACGTCTTGTGGAAAAACGTCAGCGAACTCCTGCAAAATGTTAGTGACAGCAGGAGGCAAAGAGGAAGGCACGTCCTCGAATGAAAATAATGCCTCTTTGCACACAAAAGCATAGCAAACAGATTTGCTGAAATCTAGCTCATCAATATCAGATTTGGTGGCAAATAAACATGCACTTTTCAATTGAATTTCAGAAGCAACACTAGATGGTTTATTCTTAGGCTTCATTCGTTGCTCAAATTCTTTTGCCACAATCTGATTTTCACTCTTATTCTTCTCCTGTTGTGCTTTATTAGCTCTATTAATATCATCTTTCAAAATGGAATCAGGAGTCATAGGAAGCAAAGTAATATTTTTATCCTTATGAACAAGAGTATAGTGATTGTTTCTACCATGGTGTACAGAATTTTTATCAAATTGCCATGGTCTACCAAGTAATAAGGAACATGCTTGCATAGGTACCACATCACAATCAACATAATCAGCATATGTAGAGATACTAAAATGCACACGAACAGTACGTGTTACCTTAACCTTGCCGCTGTTGTTGAACCATTGGATATAGTAAGGATGTGGATGTGTTCTTGTGGTGAGAGAAAGCTTCTCCACCATCTCCATGCTAGCCAAGTTGTTGCAGCTCCCTCCGTCTATTATGACGCGCACAGAACGTTCCTTCACAACTCCCTTGGTATGGAACAAATTGTGCCTCTGATTTTGCTCAGCTTGTGTGACCTGCACACTCAAAACACGTTGAGCAACTAAACATTCATACCTGTCAGCGTCTTCAGGAGCCATGTATTGCGTCTCATGATCAGAATCATCTTCACCATGTTCTTCACGTGTAATAAGAGCCAATGTCTCCTCATCATAGTCACTAGCGGACTCATATCCACCATCCGCGGTAGCAATCATCACACGCGGAGATTTGCATTCCCTCGCATAATGACCTCCTCCCTTACAACGACGACAAATAATATCACTTGTGTGCCCTGTTGATGCCATGGAAGAAGAAGAACGCTGTGCAGGACCCGCAGGTGCGCTCTTGGAAGATAATGGTGGTTGTGCCTGTTTTCTTGTATCACGGCTGGAGGTGGCACCGGATGGAGGTGCTGGTGAAGTTGAAGTAGAAGATGCACGTGGTGTCCATGATGAAGGTCGGCCTGCAGAAAAGTTAGTTCGCCCCAATGCTTGTCGATCCTGCACTTCACGTTCAGCTTTACAAGCAAGATGGAATAAACGAGTGATATTAGTATACTCCTTATAGTCTAGAATGGTCTGAATCTCTCTATTTAATCCACCCAGAAAACGTGCAAGCATAGCTTCATTCTCCTCAACAATACCACATCTAATCATGCCAGTTTGTAATTCCTGATAATATTCTTCTACAGATTTTTTCCCTTGTCTTAAACGCTGCAATTTTTGAAGCAATTCACGTTGATAATATGGTGGAACCCAACGCGTACGCATAGCAGTTTTCAAAGCAGCCCAAGTAGTTGGAATAGGATATAATCTACAATGTTCAGACCACCATACACATGCAAAACTAGTGAAAGCACAAACAGCAGCAGCAACTCGTCTCTCCTCAGGATATTGTAAACATGTAAATCGTTGTTCAGTTTCTAACTCCCAAGTAAGATATATATCAGGAACATATCTACCCTCAAATGGTGGAATATTCAATTTCAGTTTAGGAATATGGACATCATCTCGTACCTGAGGTGGTGGTGCAGGCCTACCATTACGAATATATACCTGAGGTCGACCTGCTGGTGGTGGTACAGGTGGCTGCACGTAGTGTTGATTTTGATCAACCTCATCCTCATAGTCTCCCACATAACCATCCTCCTCCGCATCAGCAACAGGAGCCACAGAAGTATCAACAGCAGCACCAACAGTTTGGCCAAACGCAAGAGGAACACGGCTTGCTCGGCGGAGGTCTGCTTCGCGACGTGGAGGTAGTCGTTGTTGTTGTTGTTGTTGTTGGAGAGGTGCGTTAGCTGCAGCGGGTGGTGGTGGTGGAAGACGCGCGAGCAATTCATTAAACTTGTTATCGAGCTTTGTTTCGAACGTCTTCTCAAAGCCAGTGATCTTCTCCATGGCCTCTTCAAAATTGTTCAGCACATCTTGCACCTGTTCAGCCATCATTTGCTGAAACTTATCATGAAGCTCCTTGTTCGATAAATTCTCCCAGTCAATCTCGTCGGCTTGTGATCCTGGCATGGTTAGCAGCAATAGAAACACACAAGAATATGATCCTACAGACTACGAACAAGTGGTGGTGGTGGGTGTCACAAATCCGTCAAGCAAATCTCAAATTCTTACCAGTTCTTACCCAGCAGCAGGCGGTGATCGGCAACCGTTGTAGTCAAACACTCTCAAAGCTTGGATAGAGCGATTACCAGGGAGAGTCAAACGCACGACGTAGATGTATGTGGAGCTGGGAAGGCTTATAATATGGTAGCAAAAAGGGTCAGCAATAATCAATTCAGAGATGCAAAGTTGAATAAACGCTCAACGACGGTACTGTGCTGGTCCTAGGCTAGACTGTGCTAGAGACGCGAGCCTAGAACACCAACAAAATCACGGCGCGGCACGTAAACAAGGGAAAAGCACACTCTGAATTTTTTTTCGCTCTTTTTTTTTTGCGCTTTTCTTTTTGCGCTGCTTTTTTTTTTGCGAAAAATCACTATAATGGCGAGTATCTCAAAACTCTTCCTAGCTCAAACTGACAGGATGGGCACGAAATTTTTCGACCAATTTTTTTTTTCGACTGCCCGGACCCAAAAACTGGAAACGGGTCAAAAAAAACTTCCTATAATGGCACCTGTCTCAAAACACTCAGAAACACCTAAAAATAGGATAGCCAGAAATTTTTTCAAAAAATGCGTTTTCGAAAAATTTTGGGCCTAAACGGAGCGTGGCTACCCGACTCTTTTTTTTTTCCCGAAATCTACTCCGGCAAGGAAACACGAATCGGAATCGAGATGGATCCCGAAAACAAACCTAATAAGCAAAGAACTCGGATTGGTGGTGGATATATGGTGGTGGTATATGGCAGCGGTGGTGGTAGCGGTGGTAGTATATGGATATGGATCGGTGGTGGTATATGGACACGGATTGGTGGTGGTATATGGATACGAATTCGGAGCGGTGGTGGTAGATGGCAGGGGCGATGATGATGGTGCGGCGGCGGCGTGACAACTTATGACCAGAACTCGAAACTCTAAAAGACTAGACTCTAAGACCAGCAACTAGACACGACGATGCAACCGCAAATTCAACAAAGCAAAACCCTAAAAAGATTATGCAAGGCTCAGATTGGTTCGGATATGATGAACTAACCCTAATTTTTTTTGTGGCTTTTTCGTGGACTATAGGTATGAAGAACAGACTCGATCTAAACTACGAAAAACTGTAAAATCCCACCGAGCAACCTGGAAATCTGATACCACTTGATAGAGGCAAAGGTGTCCCGTCTTTCGATGAGATGGTGGATTTCGCTTTGGTGGAAGTCGACTTTGACGATCCGACTACGAACGTGCGAGGACGTCGCGCCTTAGCAATCGCTAAACCAACTCCGAGAGGTTATTGACCACGCCGGAGCACGATCAACCTAACCACGAGGGTCTGTTTCCTGTGAGCAAACGAAGAACAAGCAAGAAACTGAGATTGCAATCTGGATATTGCGAATATAAGATGAAAGCTTTATTGATCAAGGTGGGGTTCTGTGACGCCTTTGTCTGGTCGTTGAACACAAACGAAGTACGCGAAGTTGCAGCTATGGCGAACTTTTAATCTAAACAAAACCCCAAAGTCTAAACGATGCCCTAAGGGCTGTATATATGGAGGAAGAGGGGGGAATTTCGTGGCCCTTGGGGGAGGGGTCCGAAATCAACCCTATCTCTTGTTTCCCCACACATACGGACTCTAAAAATAGCCTATACTTATGTATTTCGAAATTACATGGGCCTGGCCCAATAATAAGGTGACGCGGCACCTAAAATAGCCTCGGGACGAAATTTATGAAGTGGCATCTTGTATATTTCGTCCAAGGCTTCATGCACCCATTATGGTGGCTTCAAAGTCCTGAAATCATCACTTGTAACTCCGTTCTTGTTCCAATGTTCATCCTTCTCCAAGCTAGGCCCTTCATTTGTAAGCAAAACAAATGTATCCAATTTAGGCAGCATCATATTCTCATGAACATTAGAATCATTACCAAGAAACGAAAGTACCTGGTAATTTAGTTGGCGTGCACGAGCTCTAGTAATTGGTCCAGTATGTATAGCAGCAGGGGCTGTGGGTGTAACAATTGTATTGGTGTCCTCATCACACCCCCTATGTTTCACCGATGAGGTGCTGGACCACGAATTCCAGAAGGATTCAAACCAGTGAACATGGAGGTGTACGACGGGACCACAGACCCGATTGAGGACTTTATCCTCCATATCCATATGGCTCGCGGAGACGATCTCCATGCCATCAAATACCTGCCCCTCAAGCTTAAAGGACCAGCACAACACTGGCCGAAAAGCCTCCCCGAAAACTCAATTGGAAGTTGGGAGGAGCTCGAGGACGCTTTTCGGGCTAATTTTCAAGGGACCTATGACCGACCTCCAGATGCAGACGAATTAAGTCATATAACTCAACAGCCCGGAGAGTCCGCCCGAAAGCTTTGGAACAGGTTTCTCACTAAGAAGAACCAAATCATCGACTGTCTGGACGCCGAAGCCTTAGCAGCTTTCAAACACAGCGTCCGAGACGAATGGCTCGCCAGACACCTCGGCCAAGAAAAACCGAGAACAATGGCAGCCCTAACAAGACTCATGAACCTCTTTTGCGCGAGCGAAGATAGCTGGTTAGCCCGGAGTAGCACCAGCGACCCAAGAACATCCGAAGTCAGGGATGTCAATGGAAAACCACAACGCAATAGAAACAAGCGTCGAAATAAATAAGATAGCCTAGATAATACGACGGTAAACGCCGGATTCAGGGGCTCTCGACCAGGTCAGCGGAAAAAGCCTGTCAAAGGCAGCAGGGATGGACCGTCTGGCCTAAACAGGATTCTTGACAAACTATGTCAGATTCATGGCACCCTCGATAAACCTGCAAATCACACCCACAGAGAATGCTGGGTCTTCAAGCAGGCCGGTAAGCTAAACGCCGAACACAAAGGGGGGGAGACACCAAGAGAAGACGAGGACGAACCTCGCCAGCAAAGCACTGGAGGACAAAAAAATTCCCACCAGAGGTTAAAACAGTAAACATGATCCATGTGACGAAGAGGAGAAGCAAACATGCACTCTGAGACACACGCGCCATAGAGCCCGTCACCCCTAGGTTCAACCCCTGGTTGGCCTGCCCGATCACTTTTGATCGCGGGGATCACGCGACAAGCATCCGACACGAAGGATTGGCTGCCTTGGTGTTAGACCCAATAATAAACGGGTACCATCTCACACGAGTCCTCATGGACGACGGCAGTGGTCTAAATCTGATATATCAGGACACAGTCCGCAAAATGGGGATAGACCCGACAAAAATAAGCCATAGTAATACTACCTTCAAGGGAGTAATACCAGGCCTAGAGGCCCGCTGTACGGGCTCTCTATTACTAGAGGTTGTATTCGGTTCTCCCGACAACTTCTGAAGCGAAAGGTTAACTTTTTACATCGCTCCATTCGGAAGTGGCTATCAATCACTACTCGGAAGAACGGTTTTCGCTCATTTTAATGCAATACCGCATTACGCTTCTCTCAAGCTTAAGATGCCCGGTGCACGTGGCACCATCACAGTTAGTGGAAATACTGAGCGTTCACTACGAGCGGAAGAATGTGCGGCGGCTTTAACAGCCGAGCACTAGACGACCTCACCAACCAGAAAAAATGATAGGTCGTCAAGACCACGGACACGGTTAGACGAGTACGGTGCACCACTACATATACATGAGACTAGTTTGATGGTCAGACCCTCATAGATGGTACCAGGGGCTTCCCGTGTGTAATCAGGGCTAGTCCGGCTCAACTTGACTTATCTTGAATTTTAATGGTTTATTAATAATAACCAATTTTTTGGCACGGCAACTTTCACCTAAGTTCTTCTCTTTTACAGATGACAACCATGCTACACCCGTCCAGGACACGGCACAACGGAGACACAAGCGCAGACGTGCAGCAGGGACCCGCTTCAAGGTTTCTTTTCAGATTAAGACCCTGCGTAAACCTTTTTTACTGTCTCTTGTTGTTCACATCCTTTGGATATTCAATACAACCGAGAATGATGCTGACGTTATTGGCATGTCGCCACGTCGGGATATTGCACGTACCTTGACACTCGGGGTTTATTATTAAGGGCACTGTTCATCCCGGCATATGTTATAAAGACCGAATACCTTAGGGAGTGTTCGGCGTCACGAGTTTGGCCTTATATGCATCAGCTCTGAATCATGTCTTTGGTCAAATGTTGGGTTTGTGATGAGGACATCAATACCATTGTTACACCCACAGCCCCTACTGCTACATATACGGGACCAATTACTAGAGCTCGCGCACGCCAATTAAATTATCAGGTACTTCCGTTTCTTGGTAATGATTCTAATGTTCATGAGAATATGATGCTGCCTAAATTGGATACATTTGTTTTGCTTACAAATGAAGGGCCTAGCTTGGAGAAGGATGAACATTGGAGCAAGAACAAGCATGGAGATGATGCCATGCGCAAGGGGAACAAGAACGGAGTTACAAGTGATGATTTCAGGACTTTGAAGCCACCATAATGGGTGCATGAAGCCTTGGACGAAATATACAAGATGCCACTTCATAAATTTCGTCCCGAGGCTATTATAGGTGCTGCGTCACCTTTTTATTGGGCCAGGCCCATGTAATTTCGAAATACATAATTATAGGCTATTTTTCGAGTCCGTATGTGTGGAGAAACAAGAGATAGGGTTGATTTCGGACCCCTCCACCAAGGGCCACGAAATTCCCCCTCTCTTCCTCCATATATACAGCCCTTAGGGCACCGTTTAGACTTTGGGTTTTGTTTAGATTAAAAGTTCGCCATAGCTGCAACTTCGCGTACTTCGTTTGTGTTCAACGACCAGACAAAGGCGTCACAGAACCCCACCTTGATCAATAAAGCTTTCATCTTATATTCGCAATATCCAGATTGCAATCTCAGTTTCTTGCTTGTTCTTCGTTTGCTCGCAGGAAACAGACCCTCGTGGTCAGGTTGATCGTGCTCCAGCGTGGTCAATAACCTCTCGGAGTTGGTTTAGCGATTGCTAAGGCGCGACGTCCTCGCACGTTCGTAGTCGGATCGTCAAAGTCGACTTCCACCAAAGCGATATCCATCATCTCATCGAAAGACGGGACACCTTTGCCTCTATCAAGTGGTATCAGATTTCCAGGTTGCTCGGTGAGATTTTACAGTTTTTCGTAGTTTAGATCGAGTCTGTTCTTCATACCTATAGTCCATGAAAAAGCCAAAAAAAATTAGGGTTAGTTCATCCCATCCGAACCAATCTGAGCCTTGCATAATCTTTTCTGTATTTGCTTTGTTGAATTTGCGGTTGCATCGTCGTGTCCAGTTGCTGGTCTTAGCGTCTAGTCTTTTAGAGTTTCGAGTTCTGTTCACAGGTTGTCACGTCGCCGCTGGCATATATCACCACCGCATCATCATCGTCGCTGTTGCCATATACCACCACCACATATTCACCGCCAATCCGAATCCATATACGCCACCACATATCCGCCGCCATCACGCCAATCCGAGTTCACCTGCAACATATATCCGCCACCTGTCCGTGTTCCACCAGATTCATCTCCGCCACCAGTCCGAGTTCCACCAGATTCATCTCCGCCACCAGTCCTAGTCCGAGTCCAGTAATTGTTGCATTGTTCTCGATTTCCAGATCACGCGATACTCCGAGTCGTGACAGAGAAGGACTCCCCAACTTCCGAGCCATCCGCAGAAGAAAAATAGTTCCAATTTCAAAAAAAAACTAAGTCTGGAAAATTCTGGCTAGGCAGTTTTTAGACCATTTGTAGACTTTTTCGAAAAAAATTTGTTGCGGAGCAAAAAAAACAGAGGAAAAAAAGTGCAAAAAAGAGAAAAAAAATTCAGAGTGTGCTCCTCCCTTGTTTACGTGCCGCGCCGTGATTTTGTTGGTGTTCTAGGCTCGCGTCTCTAGCACAGTCTAGCCTAGGACCAGCACAGTACCGTCGTTGAGCGTTTATTCAACTTTGCATCTCTGAATTTATTATTGCTGACCCTTTTTGCTACCATATTATAAGCCTTCCCAGCTCCACATACATCTACGTCGTGCGTTTGACTCTCCCTGGTAATCGCTCTATCCAAGATTTGAGAGTTTTGACTACAACGGTTGCCGATCACCGCCTGTTGCTGGGTAAGAACTGGTAAGAATTTGAGTTTTGCTTGACGGATTTGTGACACCCACCACCACCACTTGTTCGTAGTCTGTAGGATCATATTCTTGTGTGTTTCTATTGCTGCTAACCATGCCAGGATCACAAGCCGACGAGATTGACTGGGAGAATTTATCGAACAAGGAGCTTCATGATAAGTTTCAGCAAATGATGACTGAACAGGTGCAAGATGTGCTGAACAATTTTGAAGAGGCCATGGAGAAGATCACTGGCCTTGAGAAGACGTTTGAAACAAAGCTCGATAACAAGTTTAATGAATTGCTCGCGCGTCTTCCACCACCACCACCCGCTGCACCTAACGCACCTCTCCAACAACAACAACAACGACTACCTCCACGTCGCGAAACAGACCTCCGCCGAGCAAGCCGTGTTCCTCTTGCGTTTGGCCAAACTGTTGGTGCTGCTGTTGATACTTCTGTGGCTCCTGCTGCTGATGCGGAGGAGGATGATTATGTGGGAGATTATGAGGATGAGGTTGATCAAAATCAGCACTACGTGCAGCCACCTGTACCACCACCAGCAGGTCGACCTCAGGTATATATTTGTAATGGTAGGCCTGCACCACCACCTCAGGTATGAGATGATGTCCATATTCCTAAACTGAAATTGAATATTCCACCATTTGAGGGTAGATATGTTCCTTGATAGAGGCGGGGGTGTCCCGATCTTTCGATGAGATGATAACTATCGATTTGGTGGAGACGACTTTGACGATCCGACTACAAACGTGCACGACGTTGCGCCTTAGCAATCGCTAAACCAATCTCCTGAGGTTACTGACGATGCCGGAAGCACGGTCAGCCTGACCACGAAGGTCTATTCCTGCAGGCAATCGAAGAACGAGCAAGAATATGATAAAGCAATCTGAATATTGCAAATATATATGAAGTATTGATAATGGTGGGGATCCGGAAGCGGTCTTGGTCTGGTCGTTGGACACAAACGAAGTACACGAAGTTGCAATGGCTAACTTTTAACTAAACAAATCCCAAGGAAAAAGCTACTAGATGGATCTACTTATATAGGAGCAAGGGGTGGCGGCCAAGGAGGTGGGAGGACGTCCCAAGGCAGCCTAAAACTAACCCTAGGTCGTACAAGGCTCATGGGCCCAAGTGGAGGTGATGTAACACCTTTGGACTTGTAGTTTGACTCGGATTCTGCTGCAGCATCAGATTGTTTCGTCCACAACTCAACGCTCCGGACGAATTTGAAGGTGATTCCAATTGGGTTGGAAAGTGCACGAAATCTAGTTTCCAACAAAAAAGGAATCACCCAATTCGGAGTCCGTATGAAAAACTTGTGTGCGTTTTGAGTCAGGTATGTCTGTGCAGTCCGAATCTGAATCCAGAACGTGAGAGACTTGGACTCTATCTTCTCTTGGGCCAAAAGTGACGTGAGAGAACTTTTTGGACAGCAAATAAACATCTCTTTCTTCCTTATCTTCATATGTGGATTGTACAAATGTCCCATACACCTGCAATTAGACAAAACACAAAAGTGTGTGAAGTATTTTTGTTCTGGATAACATAAATAGATTATTGAATAGTTTGCACTAGAAATCACCTGACAAGTATGCATATATGCAATATTTTTGGTCATATCCAAGGTAGTCATGTCCTCATCATCCTCCCCTTCTTGAAAATAAAGCCGTCCTCGGCGTTGCTTAATCTGAAATGTGGCTAACAAAAGAGACAAGGTGTACATGTTGTATATGTATATGTCATCCATTTTTACTTCCCTTGATTTTTGCATATATGACACATGAATAGATGAGTAACTTGCATAGTTCATAAAATCTAAAGCCAAAAAATTAGCACAAGAAGTAGAAGGCATGAAAATATTGCAACTCAGTTTGCACATATAAGTGAAGCTCTTATTCATTTCAAAAGATTGACAATGTTCATCATTAAACCATCCCAACATTGGTGAATAAACCTTACTTGCATCAAATTTACATGCTACAACATGCTTAAATAAGCAAACATGCAATAAGTCATTCAACATACAATCATCACCAAGATTAGAGGTCATATCAAAATGATTAAACATTGGTTCTTTTGCATCAATAGTTAATTCAATGGGTGCACTCAAAATTGTTGGTATTTCAGTTGTTTGATCAAAATTGTAAATTTTTGGTCATATCCAAGGTAGTCATGTCCTCATCATTCCTGATATATATCTTACTTGGGAGTTAGAAACTGAACAACGATTTACATGTTTACAATATCCTGAGGAGAGACGAGTTGCTGCTGCTGTTTGTGCTTTCACTAGTTTTGCATGTGTATGGTGGTCTGAACATTGTAGATTATATCCTATTCCAACTACTTGGGCTGCTTTGAAAACTGCTATGCGTACGCGTTGGGTTCCACCATATTATCAACGTGAATTGCTTCAAAAATTGCAGCGTTTAAGACAAGGGAAAAATTCTGTAGAAGAATATTATCAGGAATTACAAACTGGCATGATTAGATGTGGTATTGTTGAGGAGAATGAAGCTATGCTTGCACGTTTTTTGGGTGGATTAAATAGAGAGATTCAGACCATTCTAGACTATAAGGAGTATACTAATATCACTCGTTTATTCCATCTTGCTTGTAAAGCTGAACGTGAAGTGCAGGATCGACAAGCATTGGGGCGAACTAACTTTTCTGCAGGCCGACCTTCATCATGGACACCACGTGCATCTTCTACTTCAACTGCACCAGCACCTCCATCCGGTGCCACCTCCAGCCGTGATACAAGAAAACAGGCACAACCACCATTATCTGCCAAGAGCGCACCTGCGGGGCCTGCACAGCGTTCTTCTTCTTCCATGGCATCAACGGGGCACACAAGTGATATTATTTATCGTCGTTGTAAGGGAGGAGGTCATTATGCGAGAGAATGCAAATCTCTGCGTGTGATGATTGCTACCGCGGATGGTGGATATGAGTCTGCTAGTGACTATGATGAGGAGACTTTGGCTCTTATTACACGTGAAGAACATGGTGGAGATGATTCTGATCATGAGATGCAATACATGGCTCCTGAAGACGCTGACAGGTATGAATGTTTAGTTGCTCAACGTGTTTTGAGTGTGCAGATCACACAAGCTGAGCAAAATCAGAGGCACAATTTGTTCCATACCAAGGGAGTTGTGAAGGAACGTTCTGTGCGCGTCATCATAGACGGAGGGAGCTGCAACAACTTGGCTAGCATGGAGATGGTGGAGAAGCTTTCTCTCACCACAAGACCACATCCACATCCTTACTACATCCAATGGTTCAACAACAGCGGCAAGGTTAAGGTAACACGTACTGTTCGTGTGCATTTTAGTATCTCTACATATGCTGATTATGTTGATTGTGATGTGGTACCTATGCAAGCATGTTCCTTATTACTTGGTAGACCATGGCAATTTGATAAAAATTCTGTACACCATGGTAGAAACAATCACTATACTCTTGTTCATAAGGATAAAAATATTACTTTGCTTCCTATGACTCCTGATTCCATTTTGAAAGATGATATTAATAGAGCTAATAAATGAAAACCGGAGACGAATAAGAGTGAAAATCAGATTGTGGCAAAAGAATTTGAGCAACAAATGAAGCCTAATAATAAACCATCTAGTGTTGCTTCTGAAATTAAATTGAAAAGTGCATGTTTATTTGCCACCAAATCTGATATTGATGAGCTAGATTTCAGCAAATCTGTTTGCTATGCTTTTGTGTGCAAAGAGGCATTATTTTCATTCGAGGACGTGCCTTCCTCTTTGCCTCCTGCTGTCACTAACATTTTGCAGGAGTTCGCTGACGTCTTTCCACAAGACGTGCCACTGGGATTACCGCCTATTCGAGGGATTGAGCATCAGATTGACTTAATTCCCGGTGCTTCACTGCCAAACCGTGCACCATACCGTACCAATCCAGAGGAGACGAAGGAGATTATGCGTCAAGTACAAGAGCTTCTCGACAAAGGTTATATACGCGAATCCCTTAGTCCTTGTGCCGTTCCTATTATTCTAGTGCCGAAAAAGGATGGTACATCACGTATGTGTGTTGATTGTAGAGGCATTAATAATATTACTATTCGTTATCGTCATCGTATTCCTAGGCTAGATGATATGCTTGATGAATTGAGTGGCTCTACAATATTCTCCAAAGTTGATTTGCGTAGTGGATACCATCAAATTCGTATGAAATTGGGAGATGAATGGAAAACAGCATTCAAAACTAAGTTTGGATTATATGAGTGGTTAGTCATGCCTTTTGTGTTAACTAATGCACCTAGTACTTTCATGAGATTAATGAACGAAGTTTTACGTGCTTTCATTGGACGATTTGTGGTAGTTTACTTTGATGACATATTGATTTATAGCAGATCTTTGGAAGAACATTTGGAACATTTACGTGCTGTTTTTATTGCTCTACGTGATGCACGTTTGTTTGGTAACCTTGGGAAGTGCACCTTTTGCACCGACCGAGTATCTTTTCTTGGCTATGTTGTTACTCCACAGGGAATTGAAGTTGATAAAGCCAAGATTGAAGCTATTGAGAGTTGGCCGCAGCCTAAAACGGTCACACAAGTGAGGAGTTTTCTTGGCCTCGCTGGATTCTATAGGCGTTTTGTGATGAGGACATCAATACAATTGTTACACCCACAGCCCCTGCTGCTATACATACTGGACCAATTACTAGAGCTCGTGCACGCCAACTAAATTATCAGGTACTTTCGTTTCTTGGTAATGATTCTAATGTTCATGAGAATATGATGCTGCCTAAATTGGATACATTTGTTTTGCTTACAAATGAAGGGCCTAGCTTGGAGAAGGATGAACATTGGAGCAAGAACAAGCATGGAGATGATGGCATGCGCAAGGGGAACAAGAACGGAGTTACAAGTGATGATTTCAGGACTTTGAAGCCACCATAATGTGCGCATGAAGCCTTGGACGAAATATACAAGATGCCACTTCATAAATTTCGTCCCGAGGCTATTTTAGGTGCTGCGTCACCTTATTATTGGGCCAGGCCCATGTAATTTCGAAATACATAAGTATAGGCTATTTTTAGAGTCCGTATGTGTGGGGAAACAAGAGATAGGGTTGATTTCGGACCCCTCCACCAAGGGCCACGAAATTCCCCCCCTCTTCCTCCATATATACAGCCCTTAGGGCATCGTTTAGACTTTGGGTTTTGTTTAGATTAAAAGTTCGCCATAGCTGCAACTTCGCGTACTTCGTTTGTGTTCAACGACCAGACAAAGGCGTCACAGAACCCCACCTTGATCAATAAAGCTTTCATCTTATATTCGCAATATCCAGATTGCAATCTCAGTTTCTTGCTTGTTCTTCGTTTGCTCGCAGGAAACAGACCCTCGTGGTCAGGTTGATCGTGCTCCGGCGTGGTCAATAACCTCTCGGAGTTGGTTTAGCGATTGCTAAGGCGCGACGTCCTCGCACGTTCGTAGTCGGATCGTCAAAGTCGACTTCCACCAAAGCGATATCCATCATCTCATCGAAAGACGGGACACCTTTGCCTCTATCAGGTTATATCGCGAATCCCTTAGTCCTTGTGCTGTTCCTATTATTCTAGTGCCGAAAAAGGATGGTACATCATGTATGTGTGTTGATTGTAGAGGCATTAATAATATTACTATTCGTTATCGTTATCCTATTCCTAGGCTAGATGATATGCTTGATGAATTGAGTGGCTCTACAATATTCTCCAAAGTTGATTTGCGTAGTGGATACCATCAAATTCGTATGAAATTGGGAGATGAATGGAAAACAGCATTCAAAACTAAGTTTGGATTATATGAGTGGTTAGTCATGCCTTTTGGGTTAACTAATGCACCTAGTACTTTCATGAGATTAATGAACGAAGTTTTACGTGCTTTCATTGGACGATTTGTGGTAGTTTACTTTGATGACATATTGATTTATAGCAGATCTTTGGAAGAACATTTGGAACATTTACGTGATGTTTTTATTGCTCTACGTGATGCACATTTGTTTGGTAACCTTGGGAAGTGCACCTTTTGCACCGACCGAGTATCTTTTCTTGGCTATGTTGTTACTCCACAGGGAATTGAAGTTGATAAAGCCAAGATTGAAGCTATTGAGAGTTGGCCGCAACCCAAAACGGTCACACAAGTGAGGAGTTTTCTTGGCCTCGCTGGATTCTATAGGCGTTTTGTGAGAGATTTCAGCACCATTGCTGCACCTCTCAATGAGCTTACAAAGAAAGATGTGCCTTTTCTTTGGGGTACCGCACAGGAAGAAGCCTTCTCGGTATTGAAAGATAAGTTGACACATGCTCCTTTACTCCAACTTCCTGATTTTAATAAGACTTTTGAGCTTGAGTGTGATGCTAGTGGAATTGGATTAGGCGGTGTGTTATTACAAGATGGCAAACCTGTTGCATACTTTTCTGAAAATTGAGTGGGCCTAGTCTGAATTATTCTACTTATGATAAAGAATTATATGCTCTTGTTCGGACTTTAGAAACATGGCAACATTATTTATGGCCCAAAGAATTTGTTATACATTCAGGTAAGACTAGGTTCCTATAATCCCTCCCCAGACCCCACCTTGTGTGGGAGCTTCTATGCACTGGGTCTGTCCTTTTTATTCTGATCATGAATCTTTGAAACATATTAAAAGTCAAGCTAAACTGAATCGTAGACATGCTAAATGGGTTGAATTCATTGAGACTTTTCCTTATGTCATTAAACACAAGAAGGGAAAAGAAAATGTTATTGCTGATGCATTGTCTCGCCGCTATACTATGCTTTCACAACATGACTTCAAAATATTTGGTTTGGAGACCATCAAAGATCAATATGTGCATGATGCTGATTTTAAAGATGTAATGCAGAATTGTAAAGAAGGAAGAATGTGGAACAAGTTCATCGTTAACGATGGATTTGTGTTTCGTGCTAACAAGCTATGCATTCCAGCTAGCTCCGTTCGTCTTTTGTTGTTGCAGGAGGCGCATGGAGGAGGATTGATGGGACACTTTGGCGTGAAGAAGACGGAGGACGTACTTGCTACACATTTCTTTTGGCCAAAGATGAGACGGGATGTTGAGCGTTTTATTGCTCGATGCACTACATGTCAAAAAGCTAAGTCACGACTCAATCCTCATGGTTTATATATGCCTTTGCCTGTACCTAGTATTCCTTGGGAGGATATATCTATGGACTTTGTTTTAGGTTTACCTCGAACAAAGAAGGGGAGGGATAGCATATTTGTTGTCGTGGATAGATTCTCGAAAATGGCACACTTTATACCATGTCATAAAAGCGATGATGCTGTTAATGTTGCTGATTTGTTCTTTCGTGAAATTATTCGCTTGCATGGTGTGCCAAATACTATTGTTTCAGATCGTGATACTAAATTTCTTAGCCACTTTTGGAGATGTTTATGGGCTAAGTTGGGGACTAAACTGCTTTTTAGTACTACTTGTCACCCCCAAACTGATGGACAAACTGAAGTAGTCAATAGAACGTTGTCTACTATGCTTAGGGCTGTTTTGAAGAATAATAAGAAAATGTGGGAGGAATGCTTGCCTCATATTGAATTTGCTTATAATCGTTCACTGCATTCTACTACTAAGATGTGCCCTTTTGAAGTTGTGTATGGTTTCCTACCTCGTGCACCTATTGATCTGTTGCCTCTTCCATCTTCGGAGAAGGTTAATTTTGATGCTAAACAACGTGCTGAATTGATTTTAAAAATGCATGAGTTAACTAAGGAAAACATTGAGCGTATGAATGCTAAATATAAACTTGCTGGAGATAAGGGTAGAAAACATGTTGTGTTTGCACCTGGAGATCTTGTTTGGTTACATTTGCGTAAGGATAGATTTCCTGATTTGCGCAAATCAAAGCTAATGCCACGTGCTGATGGTCCCTTTAAGGTGTTAGAGAAAATAAATGATAATGCATATAAACTTGAGCTGCCTGCAGATTTTGGGATTAGTCCCACTTTTAACATTGCAGATTTGAAGCCTTATTGAAGATGAGTTTCCGTCGAGGACGACTTCATTTCAAGAAGGGGAGGATGATGAGGACATCAATACCATTGTTACACCCACAGCCCCTACTGCTACATATACGGGACCAATTACTAGAGCTCGCGCACGCCAATTAAATTATCAGGTACTTTCGTTTCTTGGTAATGATTCTAATGTTCATGAGAATATGATGCTGCCTAAATTGGATACATTTGTTTTGCTTACAAATGAAGGGCCTAGCTTGGAGAAGGATGAACATTGGAGCAAGAACAACCATGGAGATGATGCCATGCGCAAGGGGAACGAGAATGGAGTTACAAGTGATGATTTCAGGACTTTGAAGCCACCATAATGGGTGCGTGAAGCCTGGGACGAAATATACAAGATGCCACTTCATAAATTTCGTCCCGAGGCTATTATAGGTGCTGCGTCACCTTTTTATTGGGCCAGGCCCATGTAATTTCGAAATACATAATTATAGGCTATTTTTCGAGTCCGTATGTGTGGGGAAACAAGAGATAGGGTTGATTTCGGACCCCTCCACCAAGGGCCACGAAATTCCCCCTCTCTTCCTCCATATATACAGCCCTTAGGGCACCGTTTAGACTTTGGGTTTTGTTTAGATTAAAAGTTCGCCATAGGTGCAACTTCGCGTACTTTGTTTGTGTTCAACGACCAGACAAAGGCGTCACAGAACCCCACCTTGATCAATAAAGCTTTCATCTTATATTCGCAATATCCAGATTGCAATCTCAGTTTCTTGCTTGTTCTTCATTTGCTCGCAGGAAACAGACCCTCGTGGTCAGGTTGATCGTGCTCCGGCGTGGTCAATAACCTCTCGGAGTTGGTTTAGCGATTGCTAAGGCGCGACGTCCTCGCACGTTCGTAGTCGGATCGTCAAAGTCGACTGCCACCAAAGCGATATCCATCATCTCATCGAAAGACGGGACACCTTTGCCTCTATCAGTTTGCCCGGCTCCCATGCTTTGGTACCTTACGTTCCGCTATATCGGCTAAGGTAGCACTGGGAGAACTACTGCGATTGTGCCTTGGTTCATCCGGATGAGCACCTTAGTAGATAAAGCCGAAAACTAACTATCATGATAAAGTGCGAGACTGGTCAACCACTCGATGGCTCAGCGGAATCTTCGGGATTCCTCCGCATTAATGAAGGGCCGTTTCCCTGTCATGTACATACGCGCCCCATATTCGGACGAGCGCAGAAGTATCAGGGGCTATATAGTAGCCCCACCGTCAAACTCCTATGCCTAAGTGAAAGTGTTAAAGCAATATAGTCTGATTGCCTTGTTCGCTGCGCTACCACCTCCTTCATGGACCAAGACGTTGGATCAAGTGTGAATACACGTTTTTTGCAAACACCCTCGCATTATATGCGTGGGGGCGGAAGCCAACGACTGCAAATTTTTAGCTTATATACATATATACATAAACGGCCGCACAAGAGGGATCATAATACTTTCAGGCAAAAGTATAAACACAGCCTTGACAACTCAATAAAACATTGTTTTTACAATGGGAGTACATGTCACTAGAACATAATATTGTTCGAGCGCTAAGCCTCTATCGAACGAGTGCCTTCAAGGACTTCTTCAAAGTAGTGCTCGGCAGCCACTCGGCCCACGGCCGAACCTTGTGTTGCAATAGTGGTGGCCTCCATCTCTGCCCAGTATGTCTTGACACGGGCAAAGGCCATCCGCGCACCCTCTATGCACGCCGACCTCTTCATAGCATCGATGTGCGGCACATCACCAAGGAATTGTTGCACTAAACTAAAGTAACTATTCGGCCTTGGCCCTCCCGGCCACAGATGATCCACAACAGACCTCATGGCAAGTCCGGACAACCTGTGGAGCTCGGCCCACTCGGCCATTCGCTCATTCAACAGCAGCGGACACACTGGAGCATGGAATTGCAACCAGAACAACTTCTCCACTTCCCGATCTTTATGATCCTTGAAGTACTCAGCCGCATCAGCAGCACTTGCTGCCAAATCCACGTAGGCGTCTGCAGAACTCCATAGTTGATCAAGAGGAGCATACTTCGTATCCCTGAACCTAGTACGCAACAAGAAGGGCTTCCCAGCCACGACATCCGCAGCTTGACGCAGCTCCTCCTTTGTCACTCTGATTTTAGAGCGGGCTTCCTTGGCTGCTACCATGGCCTTCTCCAGGTCCGTCGCCCTCGCTCGGATTTCTTTTTCAAGTAGCTGGTAACGGTCAGCGGCATCTTTCAACTCAACGGCCATCTTGGCTATTCTTTCCTTGCTCTAGCAATGCGCGGCCTGTTCGGCCCTCAGCTCTTCGGCCGCCTTTAGAGCAGTCGCATCGCTATTCCTTGCTTGTTCCTTGGCCCGAGCAAGCTCCGCCCGAAGGGTCTCCACGGTGGCAGCTCCATCTGCAGTCACAACATATTGAAGATATCGGTGTCATGCTCCTCTTACTATGTGTTCATCACCGGAGAAATCACTTACCTTGTGCCTCGTCAAGCTGCTTGTTGACAAGCACGATGTCGGCATCTGCCGCATCAAGTTGCCGCTTTAGCTCGGCAAACTCATCAGTCTGGCTAGCCACCGGACCTTCAGCTACCTACACATAAAGGCGGTCTGGTTATTACCTGGGACTAGGATCCTCTGTTTGCCGCTGTTTTCAACGGCAACCAGAGTCTCAGGGGCTATTATCTGCATAGGGCACACCTAACGTGTGCGGTACTATGAAAAACATACACTATTTCACGTACCTCAAAGCCTCTTAGTAGACTCATAAAAGCTTCATGCAATCCACTTTCAGCGGATGAAATACTTTCAATTACCATACCCATTAGCGTATGATGCGCTTCTGAGATGGCTGCTTGCTTCAGAAGATCGTTCAGTGCGTCCGACGGCACACTGTACAGTTCCGGACTCTTTCTGTTGCTCTCTTTAGGAGCCGAATACTGAGGACTCCGGGTGGCCAAAGGATTACCCTCTGGCCTTGGCGGATCAGGAGACACCCTCCACGACGACACTTCAGGGTCGCCCGCCTCATGAGGCGGGGTGGCAGGGGGAGGTGTTTCGCTCTCCATCATCTCCAAAAGAAGATCCCCCGAAGACGAACTTTGTCGAGAAGGGCTACGATCCGAACTACAAGATATAAGCTTCGGTTATTGTCTTCAGAAGTAAGGTAGGATACTTTCACTATTAAGTACTTTTTGATTACTTACAGCTCGGTAGAGGACTGATCACCTTGCGGACATTGTGCGGCAAGAATACCCTCCGAGGCAGGACCCTCTGGCGAAGATTTCTTCCCCCGTTTGGAAGCCTTTGTTTCCGAATCTTCAGAGGTGGTCCTCTTCCTTCCTCGAGGAGATGGAATGTTAGATTCTTCTCCCTAGTTATCCTCCTTCACGGAGGTGCTAATTCCCCCGCTTCCGGCCTCTTTAGTCCCCCCTTTATCTTCCTTTGAGGGCACCTGATAAGGTGCCGGCTTGAGCATTCTGTCTAGTATTGGATTGGCCAAGCCTTCGGGAAGGGGGGCCGAACACCTGATCATC
Organism: Triticum dicoccoides; assembly: GCF_002162155.2. Lineage (NCBI taxonomy): Eukaryota > Viridiplantae > Streptophyta > Magnoliopsida > Poales > Poaceae > Triticum > Triticum dicoccoides. Next base: position 367,089,663 of record NC_041382.1, on the reverse strand, counting down.
TTCGCCTTTGCTATTGATGAGGACATGACTACCTTGGATATGACCAAAAATATTGCATATATGCATATTTGTCAGGTGGTTTCTAGTGCAAACTATTCAATAATCTATTTATGTTATCCAGAACAAAAATACTTCACACACTTTTGTGTTTTGTCTAATTGCAGGTGTATGGGACATTTGTACAATCCACATATGAAGATAAGGAAGAAAGAGATGTTTATTTGCTGTCCAAAAAGTTCTCTCACGTCACTTTTGGCCCAAGAGAAGATAGAGTCGAAGTCTCTCACGTTCTGGATTCAGATTCGGACTGCACAGACACACCTGACTCAAAACGCACACAAGTTTTTCATACGGACTCCGAATTGGGTGATTTTTTTTTGTTGGAAACTAGATTTCGTGCACTTTCCAACCCAATTGGAATCACCTTCAAATTCGTCCGGAGCCTTGAGTTGTGGACGAAACAATCTGATGCTGCAGCAGAATCCGAGTCAAACTACAAGTCCAAAGGTGTTACATCACCTCCACTTGGGCCCATTGGCCTTGTACGACCTAGATTTAGTTTTAGGCTGCCTTGGGACGTCCTCCCACCTCCTTGGCCGCCACCCCTTGCTCCTATATAAGTAGATCCATCTAGTAGCTTTTCCTTGGGATTTGTTTAGTTAAAAGTTAGCCATTGCAACTTCGTGTACTTCGTTTGTGTCCAACGACCAGACCAAGACCGCTTACGGATCCCCACCTTTATCAATACTTCATATATACTCGCAATATTCGGATTGCTTTTATCATATTCTTGCTTGTTCTTCGATTGCTTGCAGGAATAGACCTTCGTGGTCAGGTTGATTGTGCTCCGGCGTGGTCAATAACCTCTCGGAGTTGGTTTAGCGATTGCTAAGGCACAACGTCGTGCACGTTTGTAGTCGGATCGTCAAAGTCATCTCCACCAAATCGATAGTTATCATCTCATCGAAAGATCGGGACACCTCGCCTCTATCAAGTGGTATCAGTTTTCAGGTTGCTCGGTGAGAATTTCCAGTTTTCTTAGATTAGATTTATTTTCTTACCTATTGTCCAAGAAAAAGCCACAAAAAAGAGTTAGAACTATTCATCCTTGGTCCAAGCCAGTCTGAGCCTTTGCAATTTTCTTTTCATTGCTTGCATAGTTGAATTATCGGTTGCATCGTTGTGTCGAGTTGCTGGTCTTAGCGTCTAGTTCCTTTAGAGTTTCGAGTTCTGTTCACATTAGTCACGCCGCCACTGCATCATTATCCCTTCCGCTGTCCACCATCCCATCTATTAATTTCCACCACGTGCTCCGCACTGTTCATTGTCATAATCATAGTTGAGGTGATTCACATCTTCGCCTGATCCAATCTGCATCTTATCTAGTTTGTCTTGAAAAAAAAAAGATAGAGAAAAAAAGAGAAAAAAGGAAAAAAAAGAAAAAGAGAGAGAAGAAAAAGAAAAAAAAAGCGTGAGAAAAAAAAGAGAGAAGAAAAAAAATTGGATCTATCTAGAATCAATCTCGTACCTGAATTCGGATTGGAATCTGTTTTGCGCACTGTTCAGTAAAACAGGTGTATCTTCCTCATACGAAGTCCGTTTTGGCTCCATGAGTACTCAAATTGAAGCTAGCGACGAGCCGCATCTAAATAGTTGCAGAAGCTAGTTCAATATTTGACACCTCAAAATCGGCTTCTAAATAGGTCTGTTTGCCCTCCGAAGTTCATGAACACAGCTTGTTCCAATTTTTCAGGCCAGTTTTAGAATTCTTTGACTCCTCATATCAACTCGGAATTGAGTGATTCTTTTTGCATTGGAAAGCTTGAGTTAATAGCATTCTTTAAAAGAATTTATCAGAAAATTGTCTTAAACTTTTCAAGAGGAAAGTTGGAGAGAGAGTTGTTGTATATCCTGCTTGGCAGTTGTTTTTCATCATTATCTTCACTGCCGTTGTGATATTCACTTATATCTTGCTGTCAAGAGCTACTTAGTATCCTTCATTGATGCTAGTTGTGCTACGCCGTGACCTCATTAGTGTTCTACGCTCGCGTCTCTAGTACGGTCTAGCCTAGGACCAGCACAGTACCGTCGTTGAGCGTTTATTCAACATTGCATCTTTGAATTGATTATTGCTAATCTTTTTCTACCATATATAGCCAACCCAGCTCCACATATTTCTACACCGTGTATACGTACGCTCCCCTGGCAATCGCTTTACTCAATATTCGGAGTTACTTGACACCGCTGGTTGCCGATCACCGCCTGCTGCATGGTAAGAACTTGTAAGACATTGATATTTGCTTTACTGTGAGCGTTTTACCACCACATCCTAGTAGTTATAGGAACATTATTTTTGGGTTTTGTTTCTTGTTCTACTAATCATGACAGGATCCAGAGTCAATTCATGGGCTTTGTCGATCGCGGGAGACGTGCCACCACCTTTGCAAATACCACAACCGTCACGAGAGGTGCACAAACATCCAAATGCACATGATCAGGTTAATGTATCTATACCACCATTTAATGGCCGTTTTAAACCTGCTTTATATATTGAATGGGAGTTCGACATAAAAAATATATTTGCTTCTCATAATTTCGATGAACATAAAAAGGTTAAGGTTGCGGTTGGTTCTTTCACTGGTTATGCTTTGGTTTGGTGGAGTGAATATTGTCGGTTACACCCTGTGATAGAGGCGAGGGTCCCGATCTTTCGATGAGATGATAACTATCGATTTGGTGGAGACGACTTTGACGATCCGACTACAAACGTGCACGATGTTGCGCCTTAGCAATCGCTAAACCAATCTCCTGAGGTTATTGACCACGCCGGAAGCACGGTCAACCTGACCACGAAGGTCTATTCCTGCAAGCAATCGAAGCACAAGCAAGAATATGATAAAGCAATCTGAATATTGCAAATATATATGAGGTATTGATAATGGTGGGGATCCGGAAGCGGGCTTGGTCTGGTCGTTGGACACAAACGAAGTACACGAAGTTGCAATGGCTAACTTTTAACTAAACAAATCCCAAGGAAAAAGCTACTAGATGGATCTACTTATATAGGAGCAAGGGGTGGCGGCCAAGGAGGTGGGAGGACGTCCCAAGGCAGCCTAAAACTAAATCTAGGTCGTACAAGGCCAATGGGCCCAAGTGGAGGTGATGTAACACCTTTGGACTTGTAGTTTGACTCGGATTCTGCTGCAACATCAGATTGTTTCGTCCACCACTCAACGCTCCGGACGAATTTGAAGGTGATTCCAATTGGGTTGGAAAGTTCACGAAATCTAGTTTTCAACAAAAAAAGAATCACCCAATTCGGAGTCCGTATGAAAAACTTGTGTGCGTTTTGAGTCAGGTATGTCTGTGCAGTCCGAATCTGAATCCAGAACGTGAGAGACTTGGACTCTATCTTCTCTTGGGCCAAAAGTGACGTGAGAGAACTTTTTGAACAGCAAATAAACATCTCTTTCTTCCTTATCTTCATATGTGGATTGTACAAATGTCCCATACACCTGCAATTAGACAAAACACAAAAGTGTGTGAAGTATTTTTGTTCTGGATAACATAAATAGATTATTGAATAGTTTGCACTAGAAATCACCTGACAAATATGCATATATGCAATATTTTTGGTCATATCCAAGGTAGTCATGTCCTCATCAGATTCTAATGTTCATGAGAATATGATGCTGCCTAAATTGGATACATTTGTTTTGCTTACAAATGAAGGGCCTAGCTTGGAGAAGGATGAACATTGGAGCAAGAACAAGCATGGAGATGATGGCATGCGCAAGGGGAACAAGAATGGAGTTACAAGTGATGATTTCAGGACTTTGAAGCCACCATAATGGGTGCATGAAGCCTTGGACGAAATATACAAGATGCCACTTCATAAATTTCGTCCCGAGGCTATTTTAGGTGCTGCGTCACCTTATTATTGGGCCAGGCCCATGTAATTTCGAAATACATAAGTATAGGCTATTTTTAGAGTCCGTATGTGTGGGGAAACCAGAGATAGGGTTGATTTCGGACTCCTCCACCAAGGGCCACGAAATTCCCCCCTCTTCCTCCATATATACAGCCCTTAGGGCATCGTTTAGACTTTGGGTTTTGTTTAGATTAAAAGTTCGCCATAGCTGCAACTTCGCGTACTTCGTTTGTGTTCAACGACCAGACAAAGGCGTCACAGAACCCCACCTTGATCAATAAAGCTTTCATCTTATATTCGCAATATCCAGATTGCAATCTTAGTTTCTTGCTTGTTCTTCGTTTGCTCGCAGGAAACAGACCCTCGTGGTCAGGTTGATCGTGCTCCGGCGTGGTCAATAACCTCTCGGAGTTGGTTTAGCGATTGCTAAGGCGCGACGTCCTCGCACGTTCGTAGTCGTATCGTCAAAGTCGACTTCCACCAAAGCGAAATCCACCATCTCATCGAAAGACGGGACACCTTTGCCTCTATCACATACGAAGTCAGTTTTGGCTCCGTGAGTACTCAAATTAAAGATAGCGACGAGCCGCATCTAAATAGTTGCAGAAGCTAGTTCAATATTTGACATCTCAAAATCGGCTTCTAAATAGGTCTTTTTGCCCTCCGAAGTTCGTGAACACAACTTGTTCCAATTTTTCAGGCCAGTTTTAGAATTCTTTGACTCCTCATATCAACTCGGAATTGAGTGATTCTTTTTGCATTGGAAAGCTTGAGTTAGTAGCATTCTTTGAAAGAATTTATCAGAAAATTGTCTCAAACTTTTCAAGAGGAAAGTTGGAGAGAGAGTTGTTGTATATCCTGCTTGGCAGTTGTTTTTCATCATTATCTTCACTGCCGTTGTGATCTTCACTTATATCTTGCTGTCAAGAGCTACTTAGTATCCTTCATTGATGCTAGTTGTGCTACGCCGTGACCTCATTAGTGTTCTAGGCTCGCGTCTCTAGTCCGGTCTAGCCTAGGACCAGCACAGTACCGTCGTTGAGCGTTTATTCAACATTGCATCTTTGAATTGATTATTGCTAATCTTTTGCTACCATATATAGCCAACCTAGCTCCACATATTTCTACACCGTGTATACGTACGCTCCCCTGGCAATCACTTTACTCAATATTCGGAGTTACTTGACACCGCTGGTTGCCGATCACCGCCTGCTGCATGGTAAGAACTTGTAAGACATTCATATTTGCTTTACTGTGAGCGTTTTACCACCACATCCTAGTAGTTATAGGAACATTATTTTTGGGTTTTGTTTCTTGTTCTACTAATCATGACAGGATCCAGAGTCAATTCATGGGCTTTGTCGATCGCGGAAGACGTGCCACCACCTTTGCAAATACCACAACCGTCACGAGAGGTGCACAAACATCCAAATGCACATGATCAGGTTAATGTATCTATACCACCATTTAATGGCCGTTTTAAACCTGCTTTATATATTGAATGGGAGTTCGACATAAAAAATATATTTGCTTCCCATAATTTCGATGAACATAAAAAGGTTAAGGTTGCAGTTGGTTCTTTCACTGGTTATGCTTTGGTTTGGTGGAGTGAATATTGTCGGTTACACCCTGATTATATACCTACCACTTGGGATGATTTGAAACTTGCCATGCAACATACTTTCGTCCCTGCTTATTATACTCGTGACATGATTAAGAAGTTGCAACACTTAAAACAAGGTAGTGAAACTGTAACAAAATATTATGATGATTTACAAACTACCTTGTTGCATTCCTCTTTAGAAGAAAGTGAAGATGATTTTATGGATAGATTTTGGGGAGGATTAAACCGTGATATTCAAGAGATACTAATTCATGAAGAGTGTTATCCTATGGACCATTTGTTTCATCTTGCTTGCAAAGCTGAACAGGAAATAAAACGACGTGTTGGCCACGAGGAGAACAAGCGCATGGTGCACATTCCAAGAGTTGATATGATTGTTCCTTCAACTACTAGGCATACTATGACAACCACATCCGTTGTTGTCAGGACTACATCACCTCCACCATGTGACACATCGCCCCCGAGAGTGGCTACATCATCTGAGTTGATCATAAGAGGTAATTACAAAGGTACTGATCTTCCATCTCTACATGAGAATGATGAATGCCTTGTCAATTTGAATGCACCATCTGATGAGCTACCCACTACTTTGATCACACCACCTATTTTAGAGGACTACGTTGATAATTTGACTTTGCCATGTGATCAAACAACTGAAATACCAACAATTTTGAGTGCACCCATTGAATTAACTATTGATGCAAAAGAACCAATGTTTAATCATTTTGATATGACCTCTAATCTTGGTGATGATTCTGTGTTGAATGACTTATTGCATGTTTGCTTATTTAAGCATGTTGTAGCATGTAAATTTGATGCAAGTAAGGTTTATTCACCAATGTTGGGATGGTTTAATGATGAACATTGTCAATCTTTTGAAATGAATAAGAGCTTCACTTATATGTGCAAACTGAGTTGCAATATTTTCATGCCTACTACTTCTTGTGCTAATTTTTTGGCTTTAGATTTTATGAACTATGCAAGTTACTCATCTATTCATGTGTCATATATGCAAAAATCAAGGGAAGTAAAAATGGATGACATATACATATACAACATGTACACCTTGTCTCTTTTGTTAGCCACATTTCAGATTAAGCAACGCCGAGGACGGCTTTATTTTCAAGAAGGGGAGGATGATGAGGACATGACCACCTTGGATATGACCAAAAATATTGCATATATGCATATTTGTCAGGTGATTTCTAGTGCAAACTATTCAATAATCTATTTATGTTATCCAGAACAAAAATACTTCACACACTTTTGTGTTTTGTCTAATTGCAGGTGTATGGGACATTTGTACAATCCACATATGAAGATAAGGAAGAAAGAGATGTTTATTTGCTGTCCAAAAAGTTCTCTCACATCACTTTTGGCCCAAGAGAAGATAGAGTCGAAGTCTCTCACGTTCTAGATTCAGATTCGGACTGCACAGACACACCTGACTCAAAACGCACACAAGTTTTTCATACGGACTCCGAATTGGGTGATTTTTTTTGTTGGAAACTACATTTCGTGCACTTTCCAACCCAATTGGAATCACCTTCAAATTCGTCCGGAGCCTTGAGTTGTGGACGAAACAATCTGATGCTGCAGCAGAATCCGAGTCAAACTACAAGTCCAAAGGTGTTACCTCACCTCCACTTGGGCCCATTGGCCTTGTACGACCTAGATTTAGTTTTAGGCTGCCTTGGGACGTCCTCCCACCTCCTTGGCCGCCACCCCTTGCTCCTATATAAGTAGATCCATCTAGTAGCTTTTCCTTGGGATTTGTTTAGTTAAAAGTTAGCCATTGCAACTTCGTGTACTTCGTTTGTGTCCAACGACCAGACCAAGACCGCTTATGGATCCCCACCTTTATCAATACTTCATATATACTCGCAATATTCGGATTGCTTTTATCATATTCTTGCTTGTTCTTCGATTGCTTGCAGGAATAGACCTTCGTGGTCAGGTTGATTGTGCTCCGGCGTGGTCAATAACCTCTCGGAGTTGGTTTAGCGATTGCTAAGGCACAACGTCGTGCACGTTTGTAGTCGGATCGTCAAAGTCATCTCCACCAAATCGATAGTTATCATCTCATCGAAAGATCGGGACACCTCGCCTCTATCAGCTATCCAATCCTGGTCAAAGAGCGGCTTTTTAGAATGGTGTCATGATAAATAAAAGGACAGTGTGTTCGGCCATGGGATTATTTACTTGGGTATGAGGGCAGTTACAGCTCAAACCCGCATCCTCGACGGTCTCCGGACACTTTATTTACGGTCCGAAGAACAATTTGTACATCTCTTCGAGCATCACGCCGAGGAAGTGCTGAATAGTTCACGGTCCTTCCGGGTTGAATTCCCACATACGGGGGGGTCGACGTTTGCAAGGCTGGACTCGACGAACTAGCATGACTTGCATTACCATGACCAGGCTGACATCTCTATCAAGGATATCTCGGATGCGACTCTGCAATATTGGCACATCATTTACTGGACCCCAGTTCAGCCCCTTGCTGATCCATGACGTCAGTTGTGGTGGGGGCCTGAACGAAAGGCAGGAGCGGTTACCCACTTGGCACTTCGGGGAGCTATGATATAAAACCACTCCCGCTGCCACAAACTAGACACCTCCGGGAAGGAACCCTATGGCCATGGAGCATCAGCGCTTTTGCTTATTACGGCACCTCTACACTCTGCGTGCCGCCCCTCGATCATCTTCGGCTTCACATTGAAGGTCTTGAGCCACAAGCCGAAGTGTGGGGTAATGCGGAGGAAGGCCTCACATACGACGATGAACAACGAGATGTGAAGGAGGGAATCCGGGGCCAGATCATGGAAATCCAGCCCATAATAGAACATGAGCCCCCTAACAAAGGGATCCAGAGCGAGGCCTAGCCCTTGGAGGAAGTGAGAGATGAACACAACACTCTCGTTGGGTTTGGGAGTGGGGATGACCTGCCCACGGGCGGGCAGCCTCTCTCAGCTTCTTGATGTCCTCCTCTGTGACAGAGGAAGGCATCCACCGACCTTGGAGGTTGGATCTAGACATGGTTGAAGGTCCGAAGCGCCTGACCTGAGCCTTGGGTGTTGGAACTCGAGTCAGGGGAAGGATTCGATAGAGCACGAGAGGAAAAAAGGACAGGCATTAGCCTGTTTATAAAGAGGGTGAATATCAAGCGTCCTCCTCGCGGCCGTTTTGGACTTGCCTAAAATCGAGGAGTCATACCAACGGGCACGAGTGGGTTACCCACGTCCATATTGATGAGAATCCCATAATAAGGGGGACACGATCTCTGCTTCGACAAGACGTGTCAAGAAAACTGCCTCGCAATATGTGTAGTGCTGGTTGGGAAAAATAGTTCGGATAATGACCGGGCCATGACATGATGTCGTGTTGTCAAAACATGTCAGCAGATTAGATTTGTGCAAATATTATTCTCTCTACGGTGGTATGTGGAAATTGTTTTGCAGAGCTGGACACTATCCTTGAGTCCAAAATCTTCAATGGAGTATTTGGAGGAGGAACCCGCCTTGCAATGCCGAAGAAAAAACTTTGCGCCGGACTCATCGTCATTGAAAGCCTGGTTCAGGGGCTATTGAGGGAGTTCTCGATTAGGGGGTCTCCGGATAGCCAGACTATATCCTTTGGTCGGACTGTTGGACTATGAAGATACAAGATTGAAGACTTTGTCTCGTGTCTGGATGGGACTCTCCTTGGCGTGGAAGGAAAGCTTGGCAATACGGATATGTAGATCTCCTCCCTTGTAACCGACTCTGTGTAACCCTAGCCCTCTCCGGTGTCTATATAAACAGGAGGGTGTAGTCTGTAGGACAACATACAATCATACCATAGGCTAGATTCTAGGGTTTAGCCTCTACGATCTCGTGGTAGATCAACTCTCGTAATACTCATATCATCAAGAACAATCAAGCATGACGTAGGGTATTACCTCCATCAAGAGGGCCCGAACCTGGGTAAACATCGTGTCCCCTGCCTCCTGTTACCATCCACCTTAGATGCATAGTTCGGGACCCCCTACCCGAGATCCGCCGGTTTTGACACCGACATTGACGAAGGAGAGTTGGGGCAGCTGAAGGTGCACGGTGAAAGGGTTGCTCCTCACGAGCCGCCGGGGCCCTGAGCCTCGGGAGGCTCTAGGGGCTCAGGTGGTTCCTTGAGGACGGTCTCCATCTCCATCAGGATGGCGTGGTGCCTAGCCTCCTGAGCCGCTAGGATGCGCTGCAAGTTGCGCTGGTAGGCGGACGACACGCTCGGCAGGCCAAAGGGCATGCGAACGTAGCTATGCGGTGGGCCCTCACAGTGTCCCACACGCGAAGGCCCAAAAGGCTCCTGGGAAGCGGCACTGTTGAGCACTGGAACGTCGATGCAGACACACGGCCCGGCATCGTCACCTGGATGGGGAGTTGTGCCTCGTGAGCGGTGGTCGCCGCGCATGGCCCTTGCGTCTTGCAATTCCTAGGTGGTCTTAGTGATGAACTCCTGAATGGTGGGAAATCCTTGCCCTGTGCCCTCCTAAGGGAAACGTGCCGCGAAGCACGCCTCCAAGTGGTGCCCAAGCGCCTCCCTCGTGATGTGGGCAAGGTCTGAGGCCTTCCAGAAGAAAGCCCCCAAGCCCTGCCCGAGGATGGTGCCGGTCACGCCTTCCTATGCAATGGAGGGAGGCGCCCCTAGAGCGGGTGCTGATCTTGACGAGGCTCCGGCTGTGACGCCACCCTCCTGAGGTCCTGCATGACGCAGCTACTTCTTCTTCTTGGGGCTGGCCTCAGGAGGGCCCTCGCCCTTGCTGTCGGGGTCGTTGATTGATGCAGCTTGGAAGGCACGCTCGAGGGAGCACACCGCATCTCTTTCTTCACATGGGACCGTGATGATCCCGCCACTTCCCGGCATCTTGAGGACATTGTAGCTGTGATGGGTCACCGCCGTAAACTTGGCCAGGGCTGGGTACCTGAGGAAGGCATTGTGCGGGAGGCGGATGTGCGCGACGCCGAAGTCGATGAGCTCGGTGCGGTAGTTCTTGCGTTCCCCGAAGGTGACAGGGAGATAGACCTGCCCTATCGGCGTGGTGGAACCGTCGGTCACTCCTGAGAAGGGTTTGGTGGGCTGAAGCTGGTCATATGGCAATTGGAGGCTATCGAACGTGTCGACGGACAGGACGTTGAGCCCTGCGCCACCGTCGATGAGGGTCTTGGTAACTTGCATGCTGCTGATGACTGGGGAGCAAAGCATCGGGAGGGCGCCAGCGGTGGCTGCGCAGTTGAGTTGGTCTGCCGAGCCAAATGTGATGGGGCACTGGGACCATCTGAGCGGGCGTGTGTCTTCGAGCTTAGGGAGGACTGCATTCACTTCACGAGCAAACTGCTTGAAGATACGCTGCGAGGCTGGGGCCTGGGCTCCGCCCAAGATGCAGGCGATAGCACGCGGTTCTTGGAAGCCCCCAGCCCCCTCATCTTGATGGTGTTCGTCATTCCTTCTTGGCGGTGGCAGCAGCGGAGGGAGTCCGGCATTGCCTTGAGGACGATCCTCACGAGGCTGATCCCCCCATGCGCACTCGCGAGGCTGATCCTGCCAGCAGTCCTCACGAGGCCGGTCGCGCCACTCCTGGCATGGGCCACGGTCGTCCCAGAGTCCGCCACCACGTCCTCCTCCTCGGCCGTAGCCCCGGTCGCCGCGATCGGGGCGTCGACCGAAGCGTCGTTCACGAATGGCTCTGATCTCTTGAAAGTCACTAGTGTTGTGGGTGTTCAGATTGTGGAAGGAGCAGAACGGAAGGCTTCCCTTGGATCACTCTGGTTGGTCTCTGCCACGCTTGGTGTCTGGTTCCGCTGCGAGCACGGCTGCAACCTTGCGCTTCACGTCCTGGGCCTTCGTTTTCTTCTCCTCTAGGTCCACAGCAGGGAGCTCAAGGAGGGAGAGGCGCCCCTCCTCAGCTCTAGCACACTTGGTCGCGATGTTGAACAGCTCTAGGGTCGTGCACATATCTTCATGGATGGCGACCTCCTCCTTCATCATGACGTCGCGAACACCGTCGGAGAATGCTGAGATGATGGCCTCGTCGGTCACCTTGGGGATCTTGATCCGTGCGCTGTTGAAGCGCTGAATGTACTTCTGCAGGGTTTCTCCTGGTTGTTGCTTGATGCAGCGCAGGTCGCCCGCGACCGGGGGGCGGTCGCGAGTGTCCTGGAAGTTGGCGATGAAGCGGGTGCGCATTTCGTCCCAGGAGGAGATTGAGCCCAGAGGCAGGTTCAGGAGCCAGGAGCGGGCGCCTTCCTTGAGAGCCATGGGAAACCAGTTCTCCATGACTTTCTCGTCGCCGTTGGCCCTTCGATGCTCAGCTCGTAGAGCTGCAAGAACTCCTTGGGGTCGGGGGTGCCGTCGTAGAGAGGAGGCAGATCAAGCTTGAACTTGCCCAGCCAGGCGACGCTACGCAGCTCGGGGGTGAAAGCGCGGCAGCCGGCTGTGGTCACCGGGGCCAGCCTTGGGGGTGGAGCTTGGTCTTGATGGGGTCCGCGCCCTACAGCTACTGGCAGCGCATGGTTTTGCCGCAGCAGCCGGTCCTGGCGCGGTGGCGTGAGGAGCGGTAGAGCGTTTTCTTGCGGTCGAGGACTTCTTGACAGCTTCTTTCTTTAAGCGTGGGTCGCGTCGTGGAGCCGCGCGTCTTGGCGCCAGAGCGCCATCTGGGGGCAGAGGTGGTGGAGGCGCTCCGCGAGCTACGTCATTCGTTGCTGGTGGAGGGCGAGGCGGAGAGAGTGACGGCGCAGGTGAGCCACCTGTGGCGCGGACAAGCTCGGTGATGCGGTCGAGCCAGTCCTCATAGAGGTCGTCAACCGGACGGTAGCACAGGAGCTCATGCGCCATGAGAAGCGTGGCCTGTGCGTCCATGGGAGGGCGACTTTCATGGGAAGAAGAACCGGCCGGGGTCAGCGATGGAGTGGCGGTGCGGCCGTCCCGCCGCATCGAGGGGTGCAGCGAGGATGCTTGCTGCTCGTTCCCCGCCGGGCCGGTAGCAGCGTTGGCGGCAGGCGACGGGGAACGACGAGGTGGCCCACCGATGGGAGCCGTCTGAGAGACGTGGGCAACGAGGGCAGCCCGGCACTCGGCACGAGCGCGGCGCGCGTCTTCCATGGAGACGACGGAGCGATGGAGCGACGGAAGGAGGCTTCGGCGCACCCCTACCTGGCGCGCCAAATGTCGGATCATGGGTTCCGGCAGACCCTCAAGGTTCGAACACTTGGGTGCGCGCGAAGGTTTTCTCCCTATTGATCCACGCACTAGCTCTCTGAGATCTTGTGGATGAACTCGACGAACTCACAACACAGAAAGACACAAGATTTATACTGGTTCGGGCCACCGTTGTGGTGTAATACCCTACTCTACTGTGGTGGTGGTGGATTGCCTCTTGGGCTGATGATGAACAGTACAAGGGGAAGAAGAACCTCATGAGGTCGAGGTGTTCTTGTGTTTGGTGAACTTGTGTGGGTGAGATGATTGTGGATCTGTTCTCGACTTGTGATCAGGTCGATCCTCCCTCTCTACTGTGGTGGCTAGTTCTACTTATATAGGCCCTGGTCCTCTTCCCAAATATTGAGCGGGAAGGGAGCCAACAATGGCCAATTTGAAGGGGGCAGCTAGTACAGCTTATCTTGACAAAAGGTGGTCTTCGCGTGCCAAAGGTTCTGGTGATGACGTCGTCCTGGGCTCCATGGTGACCACCGTCTTGCCGTCCTTCTGGTCTTGGTCTCGTTGCACCAATATGGAAACCTTTGCTTGATGCCTCGGTACTCCGCGTCTGCGCTTGCCCCCTTAGCACTAAAGAGGAAACAAGGACACTGCGCGCGTTGGCGCCGGCCTGGCCTCGATCGTCATGGCTCATGTCACGAGGACCTCGTGAGGTTTGCCTTGCCTTGATCTCTCCACCCCTCGTGAGCCTTCCTGGCGAGGCCGCTCCTGAGGAGGCCTTGCGTCGTCCGCCTCGCGAGGCTTGGCCCCTCGCGAGGGTCTTGAATCCATTGTCGACGAAGATGGGCCGTCCAGGCCTGCCAGCCCAGCCACGCCATGGGCCGCAGGCAGGCAAGTCTAGGGACCCCCGTTCCCAGAACACCGACGTTAAGCCTCTCCCGCTAGAGCCGTCCGCTCTCGGCAGAGACCATGCCGGAAACAACTCCTCACAGCTTGCCGAACCACCCCCTCTAGCCGGGTCCATGAACCCCGCGAATGAGGCTGGTGCTCCTGCAGCAGAGGAGGTGCCGCTAGTCCTTGTTGCCGAGCGGCAGGCTCCAACTTGGCCAAGGCATATCGTCCACTTCCTCCAAACCGGAGAGCTTCCCGGTGACCAAGATGAAGCTGAGAGAGTAGCCCGAAGGGCCAGTATGTACCAGTTTGAAGATGACACTCTATACAGAAGGAGGCCCAACGGTGTGAAATTGAAGTGTGTCTGCCGGGAAGAAGGAAAGGAACTACTCGCTGAGATTCACGGAGGAATGTGTGGCTCCCACATTGGATCAAGGGCATTAGTTGGGAAAGCATTCTAGCAAGGATTCTATTGGCCCATGGCCCTCCAAGATGCGGTCGAGCTAGTCACGACATGTGAAGCCTGTCAGTTCCATTCCAAGAAAGCACACATGCCTGCCCAAGAACTTCAAACAATCCCTTTATCATGGCCATTTTCGGTGAGGGGGCTCGATATCCTTGGCCCGTTCCCCCAAGCAATCGGTGGCTTTGAATTCTTGTTCGTTGCCATTGACAAGTTTACAAAGTGGCCAGAAGTGACAGCCGTGAGAAAGGTGACTGCTAAGTCAGCCATCAAGATCTTGAAAGAGTTAGTGTGTCGTTTTGGAGTTCCGGCAAGGATCATCACCGACAACGGCAACCAGTTCACGAGTCGCGCCTTCATGCAATACGTTCATTCCCTCGGATGCAACATCTCATTTTCCTCTGTGGCGCACCCCGGAGCAATGGACAAGCTGAGAGGGCGAACACTGAAGTGCTACAAGGACTCAAGACGAGAACTTTTGGTACGCTACAGAACCACGGTAGGCGGTGGATTGATGAGCTGCCGGTAGTTCTCTGGTCCCTCATAACGACACCAAACCGAGCTACTGGGCAGACTCCCTTCTCCTTGGTCTACGGGGCAGAAGCAGTTATCCCCATGGAACTCATTTACGGGTCACCTCGAGTGCTTGCCTACGATGAAGTAGTGCAAGATCAGCACCGGCATGACGACATTGTGCTACTCGAGGAGAACCGTCTCCGGGCTGCTATGTGTGCTGCATGCTACCGGCAAGCCCTGCATTGCTATCATAGCCGTAGGGTTCATGCCCGGTGTTGTGAGGAAGGTGACCTTGTCCTTAGGCGCGTTCCGTCCGCCAATGGTACACACAAGTTGTCACCAAAGTGGGAAGGCCCTTACCGGGTAGTACGAGTCACCAGATCTGGCACAGTCCATCTAGAGACCGGAGATGGCACTCAGTTGCAAAACTAATGGAGTATTGAGCATCTCTGCAAGTTCTACTCGTAAGGCGTGGCTGTCGGGCCCTGCCCGACAGCCACCCTTATGTACAGACCTTGCCTCAGCTGCATGTAACCCCTTATACAAAGCCGGGGCGATGACCTCATGCAAGAGAAAACAAAGAAGTGTTGTGGGGGGCCCCGACCAAGATTGCATGCATGCATGAGCATTCCAAGATCAGAGATAAGCATTTCATGAGCATTGGCATATGCATATAGATAGGATCACATCCTGCATTCATTCTCATCTACATGAAGTTGGAGGTTCCTACCGTGAACTTGGCTTTGGCAAGGAGTGAGAAGATTGCCCGGCACTGCGGTCCCCGGCGAACCAAGAAGATAAGTTCCACCTCCCATCCATTAGTGTTCTGTAAAGCTATAACTTTGCATGAGAAAATCTCGCTTCTCTTTTGAGACTTAGGTGCTCCCATCCATGACTCGAACGTTGCTTCGTCAGGATAGTTAAAGTGGTCATTGGTAAAAAGGAGTTGGCGGGGGGCTGGTTCCTTTATCTGTTCTACGACAGACGTGCTCTACGGTAGACAAGAAGGGTACCGGCAGGATGACCTACCGGGGAAAAACTCATTTATTTATATTAAAGAGGCATCTCACCTCTGGATGGACATACACATGCACGGGTTCCTGTCAAGGTTCATATTTTTCATTGATATGCTAATACAAGTACAAGTATTACATAACACAAACATGGACTAGAGAGACCAGCCTACGCAATTGCCTACAGATTTAAGATTGAAAAAAAGTTAAGTGCTCCGTAATGCCCTTTCTTGTCCCTCTCCTCCTGGGCACGATCATCGAAGGTGAGGAGGGCACGAGGAGCGCCTAGGCGGGAGCCCAGCCTACTCTCATCAGGCTCCATGAGAGGTGGCCCAGCAGGAACGGGAGCGCGAGGGAACACCGCGATGGAGAGCATGGCGGAAGGTGGTCCCGTTAACCACCGTCATGAGAGCCAGCTGGACGCGACAGGGCTAACGGAGCTGCAACCTGACAGAAAGCCTGCCGGGGTCTAGCTGGAAGACTGCCGGAGGAGCCCGGGAACACCATCTGCGCCTCTGCATCCAACTGCCCGGCAAATCACATTGCCGGGGAGGAGACGCAGATGCAGATGACAGTGTTGCCGCCCGATGAAGATGGAGTGGGCGACGATCAGCCGGAGTCAGAGTCGTCGCTCCCCTGCCCGCTGCCGTCATCATCAATGTCACTGTCCTCCTTGTCGCTTTCGCTCGAGGAGGAGCTTTCGTCGTGGGTCGAGCTCTCCGTGCAACACCCTAAGCATCCCCCCGAGTGCCTAAAGATCTTGACCGAGAGAAGGCCGTTCTCCATTAATTTGAACTGGAGAACGTGCCCCTCCGAGAAGCCCTGGGCGCGGGCGAAGGTCTTCCAACCATGGCGAAGGTACATCACATGGGGGGTGGAAAAGTCGACGTTGATCCTCATACCTCCATTCCCACAACCCCTCATGTGCAGCCGTAGAGCACGTGGTTGCTTGAGTTCTATATCCCACGTGAAGGGAGTTGGGAGGTGAAGATGACCTCACAGTGGCTTGTACAGCCCGATGATGAACCCCCGAGGTTGGTCATCGACGTGGCCTTCCATCGGGGGATGGAACACCAACGGAGGTGCCACCAAGGCACCACCCACCCCCTTCCTCCCAGAGCGCCGTGGCGACCACGACCTCGTCCTCTTCATCCTCCCCCCGCAGCCGATTCCGCCACCATGGGATCCGAGGGAGGAGAGAAGCGCTGCCGAGCAGAAGCCCTCATAGCTGTCGCCGGGACACCACCGCACCCTCGTCGTCTCACCATGGCTAGAAGGGAAGGTTTGCGAAGAAGAGGAAGAAGAATTTTGTGAAGAGAAGCACCACCCTTGCCCCTTTTTATAGGGAAATGGGGCAGGGGGCTGGCTCCTCATACGGGAAATGGCCGCCCAGCTCCTCCAAAACGGCCTCTCTGCACACTCTGCGATTCTAAGAGTCGAGGCCGACCCTCTGCTCCAACCATCGGTGCTCAGTTTTCAGCCATGGCACTCCCCCTACCCTCCGCATCCACCACCTACCACGCCCAATGCATGTGGAACATGTGCCGGGTTTGTGCGAAACAGGAGGCAAGTGGGATGGCAGTTTCCACCCCGTGATCATGGGGCGAGAAGAATCTGCAGGCCACAATCAAAGTTCCTCCACAACATTGCACACGACGCACGGAGAAACCGGAAACCGGCCCGGAATCAGGGCTAATGAAGAAGCAAAGAAGACTTCTAGACACCAGCCTCTTCAGCAACCCTCGCATGTGCACTTATTAGGCCCTACCCCGACGTTGCTCGGCAACGCGTTCGGGGCAGGCCCGAGGGCTTCTGTTGGTGCAACAAACCCTGGGTCAGTTTCCCAGACTTTGCGTAGGCACGGGAACAAGAATGAAGAACCAGCCCAAGTCAGAATACAAGAAACCAAGATATTCGAAGGACCAAGAATGAGCCAAGGAATCAGGATATCGTCAAGAGAAAAGCCTCCCTAGCCAGGCAAGCGAGCCCGGCAAGGATCGAGGCCACCCCCAGAAGCAGACAACCAAAACACCCCAGTAGGGCCTGCCAGGGCTCACGGAGGCAGAGCTACCTCACCAACCACTCCACCACGACCCAAGTTGTCGATCAGTGCGGTGTCAAGCCACAAAGTGATTAAGTGGCAGCCATTCTCCACATGGCAGCCATTTCCTACAGAAGAAATCCACAGATGACACCTGCTACCTCTTGAGCATGCGCTGGTTTTCCCTTGAAGAGGAAAGGGTGATCCAGCAAAGTAGCGTAAGTATTTCCCTCAGTTTTTGAGAACCAAGGTATCAATCTAGTAGGAGACTACATGCAAGTCGCCTAGTACCCGCACAAACAATCAAGAATCTTGCAACCAACACGATAAAGGGGTTGTCAATCCCTTCACGGCCACTTGCAAAAGTGAGATCTGATAAAGATAATAAGATAAATATTTTTGGTATTTTTGTTTTATAGATTGAAAAGTAAAGATTGCAAAATAAATAGTATACTAGAATTACAGGTCGGAAACTTATATGATATAAAGTAGACCTGGGTGCCATAGGTTTCACTAGTGGCTTCTCTCAAGATAGCATTGTAGGATCGAAAGCATGTCTAGAGGGGGGTGATTAGACTACTTGACCAAATAAAAATCTAGCCTTTTCCCAATTTTAGTTCTTAGCAGATTTTAGCAACTTAGCACAAACAAGTAATCAACCTACACATGCAATTCTAAGATTATAGTAGCGGAATGTGAAACAATTGCATATGAGGGTAAAGGGAGGAGTTTGAGGGAGCAAACGCAATGTTGACACGGAGATTTTTGGTGTGGTTCCGATAGGTGGTGCTATCGTACATCCACGTTGATGGAGACTTCAACCCACAAAGGGTAACGGTTGCGCGAGTCCACGGAGGGCTCCACCCATGAAGGGTGCACGAAGAAGCAACCTTGTCTATCCCACCATGGCCGTCGCCCACGAAGGACTTGCCTCACTAGGTTAGATCTTCACGAAGTAGGCGATCTCCTTGCCCTTACAAACTCCTTGGTTCAACTCCACAATCTTGTCGGAGGCTCCCAAGTGACACCTAGCGAATCTAAGAGACACCACTCTCCAAGAAGTAACAAACGGTGTGTTGATGATGAACTCCTTGCTCTTGTGCTTCAAATGATTGTCTCCCCAACACTCAACTCTCTCTCTCATAGGATTGGATTTGGTAGAAAGAAGATTTGGGTGGAAAGCAACTTGCGGAAGGCTAGAGATCAAGATTTATGTGGTTGGAATGGAATATCTTGACCTCAACACAAGTGTAGGTGGTTCTCTCTCAGAAAATATGTATTGGAAGTGTAGGCATGTTCTAATGGCTCTCTCCACGAATGAAGAGTGGGTGGAGGGGTATTTATAGCCTCCACACAAAATCTAACCGTTACACAGAAATCACCAAACTCGGTGGGACCGAATCATGAAACTCGGTCAGACCGATTTAGTTCGAAATGTGAATGTTAGGATTCTCGGTGGGACCGATATGTCAACTCGGTGGGACCAATTTCGTTAGGGTTAGGGCATAACGTAATCTTGGTGAGACCGATTACACAAACTCGGTGAGACCGATTTTGGTAATGGACTAACAGAGAGTTGGTCAGGCAAACTCGGTGGGACCGATTCGCTCATCTCGGTTGGACCAAAGTGTTACGAAAGGGAAACAGAGAGTTTACATTGCAATCTCAGTGGGACCGATCGCTCATCTCGGTTTGACCGAAACGTTACGAAGGGAAACAGAGAGATTACAATCCCATCTCGGTGAGACCGAGATCCCTATCGGTGAGACCGAAAAGATTAGGGTTTCTGGTAGTGGCTAAGTTAACTGAACTCGGTGGCGCCGGATAGAAAGAATCGGTGGGGCCGAGTTGGATATATGGTGTGGGACAAATCCGGAAGTGAGAAAGTAGTGGAGGGTTTTGGAGCATATCACTAAACATTTTGAGCAAGCACCTCATTAAGCAACACCTCATCCCTTCTTAATAGTATTGGCTTTTCCTATAGACTCAATGTGATCGTGGATCACTAAAATAGAAAATGTAGAGTCTTGTGCTTTGAGCTTGAGCCAATCTTTTATCCTTAGCATTTTGAAGGGTCCACTTTCTAATCCATGCCAACCATTAAGCTTTCTGAAATATTCATCTTGGAATAGCATTAGCTCAATGAGCTATATGTTGTTAGGAATTACCAAAACCACCCAGGGATAGTTGCACTTTCAATCTCCCCCTTTTTGGTAATTGATGACAACATATAGATCAAAGCTTCGACAAATGATAAATAAGATTGAAAAACATCGCCGCTTTGAGAAGTATGTGATAAGCAAGAGCTCCCCCTAAATTTGTGCATTATTTAAAATTTGCTTTCGAATGCAAATGCACAATCGATTAGGATCATGGGTTACTCTTCCATGTCACATACATCTTGGTGGAGCGCTCAAAATGATAGAGATTAAAAGCATGCACTCATCACCAAGCAAGTGAATGATCATATAAGAGATATAAAAGATAGCATCATTCAACCAAACATTAAGGGTAGCATATGATCAAACACATGATCAACAAGTATCTCACAAGAGCTCACATAGGCACACAATAAAGTTTCAAACAAAATAGCCAGAGAGATAAAAACCAACACTCTCTCTCGAAGCCTATGATCTATACATTTTTATCCTTCTTTGGCAACAAGTTACCAAAAAGTTCAAAAATGCGTAGTGCTAAACGACTCTCAGGCTTGATCTTCGGGAGGTGGTGTAGAGAGAACTCCAAGGACGAAGGCTTCCGATGAACTAGTTGGAGCTGATGGAGTGGGTGCTGGAGGTGGAACTGGAACTGTGGCTGCTAGTGCTGACACTGAAGCTCGAGTATCTGTCGCAGGCACTACAATAGACCTTGGACCTCGTGGCACTCGTTTGGAAGCATCAGTAGTAGACTTGCCCTTCCTCTCCTCTGCTTCCTCCTGAAGTTGCTCAACTACAGTTTGGATCTCAGTTACCTTGACATCCAGATCATATAACTTCTGCTCAACGATCCTCTCCAAATTCTCCTGGTTCTTTGTCAGGGTGGCCAAGCCCTTCTCAATCCTCAGGGTGGATTGGATCAAATATCCAAGTTGATCTTGTTTGGATTTCAAGAACACTTGAGATGCCTCTTCAATAGTTGGCATCTTTGCAGCTTTCTCTGCCTTTGCTTTCTCTCTCTTCTCTTGTGCTTGAGCTGAAGATGGTTCATTTTCATCCATCACCACAGTGTTGTCTTCAAATTCAGGATAGATGGTAGGTGCTCCTTGTCCAAAAGATATGTGCCGGTGCCCATCTTTGAGTTAATGAGCTCCTGAATATGTGGAGCATACCCACAACTCCTCTTCTGATCAGCAGCAGTCCTCTTGATTGTCTCAACAATCAGGCTCATGACTTTGAACTTCTGTGGGACATCAAATATGTGTAGCAAGTTTATAGCATGTCCTCTAATCATCTTGTGATCACCTGACTTGGGTAGCAGTGTGTGCCTCAGAATCCAGATTATGGTAGGCAGACCAGATAACAGGTAGTGGACAGATCCAAACTTGTGTGTATCCAAGGCAGCATCTGGGATCTCCTTGTACATGTTGGCTATAGTGTTGTGGTCTTTCTTTTTCTCTGCATAAACATCCAAGTCATCCTCACTTTCTTTTTCTGGTGGCTGCCTTTGGCAAGTTATTTGGTGTGCTCCTGCTACCATCATCAGATGAACTAGACGGACTAGTGCCCTCACTCAGTTGAACCTGCTCCTCAGACTTGTTCTGGCTATCGCTTTGGTCAGGCATCATGCAGGCAAACTATCAGCAGACCCTGTGAATAGACTATAGATGAGGTAGAGTAGATGAGCATCACAAACTACAGGAGTTTTGCAAAACAATTGACTCAAAAACATAGTTTTAGTTCTTCACAGAAAGCATTTCGGATCTACCGATTTGTAAACTCGGTGATACCAAAGCAGTTTTTGGAACCTAAACTAGTGAACTCGATCAGACCGAGTCACAGTTCAGTGGCACCGAGACTGCTAGGGTTTCACAGAGAATTGAACTCGGTCACACTGATTTGCAATTTTCGGTCAGACCAAAAACGTGTGTGCTCTGGCCTAAGCCAAAATCGATGAGACCGATTTCTACAACTCGGTCGGTCCGAGATGAATTCGGCGGAGACCTAACCCTAAATTTTGAAATCAAAACTAATCTACGGGATGTTTTCGCTGGACAGGATGATTTCATTCGTGGCAAGAATCATGGCAAAGCAATGTGCTAAGAATTAGAGTTAAGGATTAGCACAATGATCAAGTTTGTACCCTAGTTCGGTGACGAACTTGCTACGGCGGCAACAGCGGTGAAGATTTCTGTTGACGGCGGCGGAGACCAGCGGCGGGAGGTCGCTGGCAACGAGAGGACAATCCAAAGACCCGAGGAGGCAGAGTAGGTTATGCGCGGACGAGGAGGTTCAGAAAAATTTCCAAATTTTGACCTGTTGGTATATATAACCTGACCCTGTAGGTGTGACCGAGTGGAACGACTCGGTGGCACCGAGATGCAAAACTGCAGGCAGTTACTGCAACTCGGTGTGACCGAAAGGTTCTAATCGGTTGCACCGAGATTGAAAAACCCTAGACCAACTTAGTGACTCGGTAAAACCGAAAAGGATGAATCGGTCAGACCAAGATGCACAAAGAGGTTTTGGAGGTTTAAGTCTATGACGAATCGGGAACTCCGAGTGCTCCTCACACAGAGTGGTTCGAATCTGACTTGATCAAACTTTGTGATGTAGCATGAATAGAGTTTGAGACGAGAAAAGCGTAGATAGCTAGAGGGAGTTATTAGGCATTCTTGTCCATCCATTTGACAAAAGAGAAAGAGCCAAACAATCAAAACAACAAATGGATGTCCTCGAATGAGTAAAATATGCAACCAACATGCTCACACAATAAAATGGCAAACGAAATATGTGACAAAGCATGCACAAACACTCTATCATCTATCAAGCAATTTTGCGATGACTAGGTCACCTATATATGAGTATATTGACTTAGGAGTCAAATGAGAACATTTGATCATAGGTCATACCCATCGTTTAAGCACAAGTGGGGTTACCACTTTTACATAAAGCATTGTTGTGTTCACACCATTAGAGTTGCTTTAGCTCAATTGGTTAGGGTAAAGCTCCCCCTAGATGTGATATCCCCCCTAAGAGGGATGAACTAACCTTGGGTTTTGTCGATGATGACAGCATGTAGGTGTCGAAGATGTAGATGCTCAATGTTTGATGTAGATCATTTGGAGCAATCCTTTGGAGTGAGTTGCACTTTCAATACCTACACGGGTTAGTCCCACAAGGAACAAACAAGGATATCCATAGACATAGAGTGATGCATACACAAGATGATGTCCATGAAAGCATTAGGTTATGTTGCCCTTGTCTTACCAACAAGAGGGTTTGTGACTCCTTGAACTAGTGCAATATATGGAAGTTGTTTGCACTTGTCCTCGCTAAAATGATAGGAGTGAAGTATGTTGGCTGAGTCACCCTCAAGAACTCTCTAGTTCTTCTTCTTCTAGATCCACACCATCTTGATGGGAACCCTTGGAGTTGTAGTTGTACTTGATGAAGTAGAACTTGATGTGGTCTTGGGAACCCACTTGACCAAGGCCTTTGGTGCTTCTTCAAATGCATTAATTTCCTCTTGAAGCTTGTCCTTTCCTTTTTGCTTGTGGTCTTGTGGTGTTATATCATCTTGAGCTTGTGTCCCCTTGAAATAAGTAGGATCATACTTCTCTTGTTGAGGAACAAACTTCGTCTTGGGGTATTTATCTTCTTCCCACTCAACTCCATTGGCATTGAACTCTCGCTTGAAACCAACACCTTGATTCTTCCGGTGTCTTCCTTGCTTGCGTACAATTTCCTCAAATTGCTTACTCCCGGCAAGGCTTTTGTAAACACCTTTCTCTATAATTCCCTTCAATAAGCTATTTTCTTGCTCAAGTGTAACTTGGCTAAGAGAATCATTAGTGGAATCAAGAGAACTACTAGAAGCAACAATATTGGATTTAGCATGATTGTTGTTACTACTAGATGAAGAATCTTTCTTGCTCTTGTTGCTAGATTTAACTTGTGGCATGTAAGTAGACAAGAGTAAACGCTTGGCAATGTAAGAAGAACTTTTCTTGCGAAGATCATCATTGATTGCCTTTAAACTCATGCTCTTGCTCGAGGTTGAGCTTTTCAAAGCATAGCTTATCATGAGTCTTTAGAAGTTCTCGATGATTTTCCAAGATAGTTTCATGAGCTAACTTAAGAGTGTTTGGTTCTTGAGTGAGATGATCAATCTCCTTCTTATCATCATCATTCGTTTTATCTTGATTAGCATGATTAGTTGACGTTTCATATTAGTATTCATCACTAGAGTTGTCAACAAGTAAATCACCATCACCTAGCAAATCATCTTCATCACTATTGAAATCAACATACTCGGGATGTGTTACCTTTGGACCTTTGGCCATGAAGCACCTTCCAATTCCTTCATTTGGTGAGTCAAATATGTCGTAGGAGTTGTTGACACAAGTGCTCGACCGGAAACACCTTCATCTTGAGTATATTCAGAGTCGGAGTGATAACTTCTTTCGGAGTGATTGTCGGAGTCAGAGCCGAATACCCATTCACCAACATGAGCTTTATGTCTTCTTTTTGTGTATCTCCTTGACGACTTTTCTTTCCTTTCCAAATCCTTGCTTCTCCGAGAGGGTTTTCGTTCATAACGATCATCTCTAATCCTCCTTTCTCTTGGTTGTGATTCTTCTCTTCTACTTCTTCTTTTGGGAGAATCTTCTCTTCTTTTGTAGGGAGCCGTACACTCATTGGAGTAGTGTTCGGGTCTTCCACAATTGTAGAAATTACGTTCACGACTAGAAGATCTTTTTTCATTGTAGGACCTTGACTTGGAACTTCTTTCTTTGCTTCTACTCTTGTAGAACTTGTTGAAGTTCTTTACCATTAGGCTCAATTCTTCATTGAAGGTTTGTTTCCCGCTTGATGATGTGGGAGCATCACATGAGGCTTTGTAAGCACCACTTGACTTGTTGTGAAGCTATTCCTTATCCTTGAGTGACATCTCATGAGCAAAAATTCTTCCAATGACTTCCGTTGGCTTGAGATCTTTGTAATTAGGCATCATTTGGATCAATGTGAACACGGTATCATATTTTCCATCAAAGGCTCTTAGGATCTTCTTGATGATGAATTTGTCAGTCATCTCTTCACTTCCTAGGCCGGCAATCTCATTTCTGATGAGAGCAAGCCTAGAATACATTTCGGCGATACCTTCACCATCCTTCATTTTGAACTTGTCAAGTTGACTTTGAAGCACATCCAATTTTGATTCCTTGACGGAGTCTGATAGAGGCAAAGGTGTCCCGTCTTTCGATGAGATGATGGATATCGCTTTGGTGGCAGTCGACTTTGACGATCCGACTACGAACGTGCGAGGACGTCGCGCCTTAGCAATCGCTAAACCAACTCCGAGAGGTTATTGACCACGCCGGAGCACGATCAACCTGACCACGAGGGTCTGTTTCCTGCGAGCAAACGAAGAACAAGCAAGAAACTGAGATTGCAATCTGGATATTGCGAATATAAGATGAAAGCTTTATTGATCAAGGTGGGGTTCTGTGACGCCTTTATCTAGTCGTTGAACACAAACGAAATACGCGAAGTTGCAGCTATGGCGAACTTTTAATCTAAACAAAACCCAAAGTCTAAACGATGCCCTAAGGGCTGTATATATGGAGGAAGAGGGGGGGATTTCGTGGCCCTTGGTGGAGGGGTCCGAAATCAACCCTATCTCTTGTTTCCCCACACATACGGACTCTAAAAATAGCCTATACTTATGTATTTCGAAATTACATGGGCCTGGCCCAATAATAAGGTGACGCAGCACCTAAAATAGCCTCGGGACGAAATTTATGAAGTGGCATCTTGTATATTTCGTCCAAGGCTTCATGCACCCATTATGGTGGCTTCAAAGTCCTGAAATCATCACTTGTAACTCCGTTCTTGTTCCCCTTGCGCATGCCATCATCTCCATGCTTGTTCTTGCTCCAATGTTCATCCTTCTCCAAGCTAGGCCCTTCATTTGTAAGCAAAACAAATGTATCCAATTTAGGCAGCATCATATTCTCATGAACATTAGAATCATTACCAAGAAACGAAAGTACCTAGTAATTTAGTTGGCGTGCACGAGCTCTAGTAATTGATCCAGTATGTATAGCAGCAGGGGCTGTGGGTGTAACAATTGTATTGATGTCCTCATCATCCTCCACTTCTTGAAATGAAGTCGTCCTCGACGGAAGTTCATCTTCCTCACCCAAATAAGGCTTCAAATCTGTAATGTTAAAAGTGGGACTAACCCCAAAATCTGCAGGCAGCTCAAGTTTATATGCATTATCATTTATTTTCTCTAACACCTTAAAGGGACCATCAGCACGTGGCATTAACTTTGACTTGCGCAAATCAGGAAATCTATCCTTACGCAAATGTAACCAAACAAGATCTCCAGGTGCAAACACAACATGTTTTCTACCCTTATCTCCAGCAAGTTTATAGTTAGCATTCATGCGCTCAATGTTTTCCTTAGTTAACTCATGCATTTTTAAAATCAATTCAGCACGTTGTTTAGCATCAAAATTAACCTTCTCCGAAGATGGAAGAGGCAACAAATCAATAGGTGCACGAGGTAGGAAACCATACACAACTTCAAAAGGGCACATCTTAGTAGTAGAATGCAATGAACGATTATAAGAAAATTCAATATGAGGCAAGCATTCCTCCCACATTTTCTTATTATTCTTCAAAACAGCCCTAAGCATAGTAGACAACGTTCTATTGACTACTTCAGTTTGTCCATCAGTTTGGGGGTGGCAAGTAGTACTAAAAAGCAGTTTAGTCCCCAACTTAGCCCATAAACATCTCCAAAAGTGGCTAAGAAATTTAGTATCACAATCTGAAACAATAGTATTTGGCACACCATGCAAGCGAATAATTTCACGAAAGAACAAATCAGCAACATTAACAGCATCATCGCTTTTATGACATGGTATAAAGTGTGCCATTTTCGAGAATCTATCCACGACAACAAATATGCTATCCCTCCCCTTCTTTGTTCGAGGTAAACCTAAAACAAAGTCCATAGATATATCCTCCCAAGGAACACTAGGTACAGGCAAAGGCATATATAAACCATGAGGATTGAGTCGTGACTTAGCTTTTTGACATGTAGTGCAGCGAGCAATAAAATGCTCAAGATCCCGTCTCATCTTTGGCCAAAAGAAATGTGTAGCAAGTACGTCCTCCGTCTTCTTCACGCCAAAGTGTCCCATTAATCCTCCTCCATGCGCCTCCTGCAACAACAAAAGACGAACGGAGCTAGCTGGAATGCATAGCTTGTTAGCACGAAACACAAATCCATCGTTAACAACAAACTTGTTCCACATTCTTCCTTCTTTACAATTCTGCATTACATCTTTAAAATCAGCATCATGCACATATTGATCTTTGATGGTCTCCAAACCAAATATTTTGAAGTCAAGTTGTGAAAGCATAGTATAGCGACGAGACAATGCATCAGCAATAACATTTTCTTTTCCCTTCTTGTGTTTAATGACATAAGGGAAAGTCTCAATGAATTCAACCCATTTAGCATGTCTACGATTCAGTTTAGCTTGACTTTTAATATGTTTCAAAGATTCATGATGAGAATGTATAACAAATTCTTTGGGCATAAATAATGTTGCCATGTTTCTAAAGTCCGAACAAGAGCATATAATTCTTTATCATAAGTAGAATAATTCAAACTAGGCCCACTCAATTTTTCAGAAAAGTATGCAACAGGTTTGCCATCTTGTAATAACACACCTCCTAATCCAATTCCACTAGCATCACATTCAAGCTCAAAAGTCTTATTAAAATCAGGAAGTTGGAGTAAAGGAGCATGTGTCAACTTATCTTTCAATACCGTGAAGGCTTCTTCCTGTGCGGTACCCCAAAGAAAAGGCACATCTTCCTTTGTAAGCTCATTGAGAGGTGCAGCAATGGTGCTGAAATCTCTCACAAAACGCCTATAGAATCCAGCGAGGCCAAGAAAACTCCTCACTTGTTGATGAGGACATGACTACCTTGGATATGACCAAAAATATTGCATATATGCATATTTGTCAGGTGATTTCTAGTGCAAACTATTCAATAATCTATTTATGTTATCCAGAACAAAAATACTTCACACACTTTTGTGTTTTGTCTAATTGCAGGTGTATGGGACATTTGTACAATCCACATATGAAGATAAGGAAGAAAGAGATGTTTATTTGATGTCCAAAAAGTTCTCTCACGTCACTTTTGGCCCAAGAGAAGATAGAGTCCAAGTCTCTCACGTTCTGGATTCAGATTCGGACTGCACAGACACACCTGACTCAAAACGCACACAAGTTTGTCATACGGACTCCGAATTGGGTGATTCTTTTTTTGTTGGAAACTAGATTTCGTGCACTTTCCAACCCAATTGGAATCACCTTCAAATTCGTCCGGAGCGTTGAGTTGTGGACGAAACAATCTGATGCTGCAGCAGAATCCGAGTCAAACTACAAGTCCAAAGGTGTTACATCACCTCCACTTGGGCCCATTGGCCTTGTACGACCTAGATTTAGTTTTAGGATGCCTTGGGACGTCCTCCCACCTCCTTGGCCGCCACCCCTTGCTCCTATATAAGTAGATCCATCTAGTAGCTTTTCCTGAGGATTTGTTTAGTTAAAAGTTAGCCATTGCAACTTCGTGTACTTTGTTTGTGTCCAACGACCAGACCAAGACCGTTTACGGATCCCCACCTTTATCAATACTTCATCTATATTCACAATATTCAGATTGCTTTATCATATTCTTGCTTGTTCTTCGATTGCTTGCAGGAATAGACCTTCGTGGTCAGGTTGACCGTGCTTCCGGCGTGGTCAATAACCTCAGGAGATTGGTTTAGCGATTGCTAAGGCGCAACATCGTGCACGTTTGTAGTCGGATCGTCAAAGTCGTCTCCACCAAATCGATAGTTATCATCTCATCGAAAGATCGGGACACCCCGCCTCTATCAAGTGGTATCAGTTTTCAGGTTGCTCGGTGAGAATTTCCAGTTTTCCTAGATTAGATTTATTTTCTTACCTATTGTCCAAGAAAAAGCCACAAAAAAGAGTTAGATCTATTCATCCTTGGTCCAAGCCAGTCTGAGCCTTTGCAATTTTCTTTTCATTGCTTGCATAGTTGAATTATCGGTTGCATCGTCGTGTCGAGTTGCTGGTCTTAGTGTCTAGTTCGTTTAGAGTTTCGAGTTCTGTTCACATTAGTCACGCCACCGCTGCATCATTATCTCTTCCGCTGTCCACCACCCATCCATCAATTTCCACCCCGTGCTACCCATAATTCATTGTCATAATAATAGTTGAGATCATTCACATCTTCACTTGATCCAATCTGCATCTTATCTAGTTTGTTTTGGAAAGAGGGAGAAAAAAAGAGAGAAAAAAAGAGAGAAAAAAAAGGAGAAAAAAAAAGTCAGAGAAAAAAAGGGAGAGAAAGAAAAAAAAGTGTGAGGAAAAAAAAGAGAAGAAAAAAAAACAAAAAAAATCGGCACAAACTTTTTCAGAGGAAAGTTGGAGACAAAGTTGTTGATATATCCTGCTTGGCTGTTGTTTCACCTCATTATCTTTACTGCCGTTGTGATCTTCACTTATATCTTGCTGTCCAAAGCTACTTAGTGTCCTTCATTGATGCTAGTTGTGCTACGACGTGACCTCATTAGTGTTCTAGGCTCGCGTCTCTAGTTCGGTCTAGCCTAGGACCAGCACAGTACCGTCATTGAGCGTTTATTCAACATTGCATCTTTGAATTGATTATTGCTAATCTTTTGCTACCATATATAGCCAACCCAGCTCCACATATTTCTACACCGTGTATACGTACGCTCCCCTGGCAATCGCTTTACTCAATATTCGGAGTTACTTGACACCGCTGGTTGCCGATCACCGCCTGCTGCATGGTAAGAACTTGTAAGACATTGATATTTGCTTTACTGTGAGCGTTTTACCACCACATCCTAGTAGTTATAGGAACATTATTTTTGGGTTTTGTTTCTTGTTCTACTAATCATGACAGGATCCAGAGTCAATTCATGGGCTTTGTCGATCGCGGGAGACGTGCCACCACCTTTGCAAATACCACAACCGTCACGAGAGGTGCACAAACATCCAAATGCACATGATCAGGTTAATGTATCTATACCACCATTTAATGGTCGTTTTAAACCTGCTTTATATATTGAATGGGAGTTTGACATAAAAAATATATTTGCTTCCCATAATTTCGATGAACATAAAAAGGTTAAGGTTGCGGTTGGTTCTTTCACTGGTTATGCTTTGGTTTGGTGGAGTGAATATTGTCGATTACACCCTGATTATATACCTACTACTTGGGATGATTTGAAACTTGCCATGCGACATACTTTCGTCCCTGCTTATTATACTCGTGACATGATTAAGAAGTTGCAACACTTAAAACAAGGTAGTGAAACTGTAACAAAATATTATGATGATTTACAAACTACCTTGTTGCATTCCTCTTTAGAAGAAAGTGAAGATGATTTTATGGATAGATTTTGGGGAGGATTAAACCGTGATATTCAAGAGATACTAATTCATGAAGAGTGTTATCCTATGGACCATTTGTTTCATCTTGCTTACAAAGCTGAACAGGAAATAAAACGACGTTTTGGCCACGAGGAGAACAAGCGCACGGTGCACATTCCAAGAGTTGATATGATTGTTCCTTCAACTACTAGGCATACTATGACAACCACATCCGTTGTTGTCAGGACTACATCACCTCCACCATGTGACACATCGCCCCCGAGAGTGGCTACATCATCTGAGTTGATCATAAGAGGTAATGACAAAGGTACTGATCTTCCGTCTCTACATGAGAATGATGAATGCCTTGTCAATTTGAATGCACCATCTGATGAGCTACCCACTACTTTGATCACACCACCTATTTTAGAGGACTACGTTGATAATTTGACTTTGCCATGTGATCAAACAACTGAAATACCAACAATTTTGAGTGCACCCATTGAATTAACTATTGATGCAAAAGAACCAATGTTTAATCATTTTGATATGACCTCTAATCTTGGTGATGATTCTGTGTTGAATGACTTATTGCATGTTTGCTTATTTAAGCATGTTGTAGCATGTAAATTTGATGCAAGTAAGGTTTATTCACCAATGTTGGGATGGTTTAATGATGAACATTGTCAATCTTTTGAAATGAATAAGAGCTTCACTTATATGTGCAAACTGAGTTGCAATATTTTCATGCCTTCTACTTCTTGTGCTAATTTTTTGGCTTTAGATTTTATGAACTATGCAAGTTACTCATCTATTCAAGTGTCATATATGCAAAAATCAAGGGAAGTAAAAATGGATGACATATACATATACAACATGTACACCTTGTCTCTTTTGTTAGCCACATTTCAGATTAAGCAACGCTGAGGACGGCTTTATTTTCAAGAAGGGGAGGATGATGAGGACAAGACTACCTTGGATATGACCAAAAATATTGCATATATGCATATTTGTCAGGTGATTTCTAGTGCAAACTATTCAATAATCTATTTATGTTATCCAGAACAAAAATACTTCACACACTTTTGTGTTTTGTCTAATTGCAGGTGTATGGGACATTTGTACAATCCACATATGAAGATAAGGAAGAAAGAGATGTTTATTTGCTGTCCAAAAAGTTCTCTCACGTCACTTTTGGCCCAAGAGAAGATAGAGTCCAAGTCTCTCACGTTCTGGATTCAGATTCGGACTGCACAGACACACCTGACTCAAAACGCACACAAGTTTTTCATACGGACTCCGAATTGGGTGATTCTTTTTTTGTTGGAAACTAGATTTCGTGCACTTTCCAACCCAATTGGAATCACCTTCAAATTCGTCCGGAGCGTTGAGTTGTGGACGAAACAATCTGATGCTGCAGCAGAATCCGAGTCAAACTACAAGTCCAAAGGTGTTACATCACCTCCACTTGGGCCCATTGGCCTTGTACGACCTAGATTTAGTTTTAGGATGCCTTGGGACGTCCTCCCACCTCCTTGGCCGCCACCCCTTGCTCCTATATAAGTAGATCCATCTAGTAGCTTTTCCTGGGGATTTGTTTAGTTAAAAGTTAGCCATTGCAACTTCGTGTACTTTGTTTGTGTCCAACGACCAGACCAAGACCGTTTACGGATCCCCACCTTTATCAATACTTCATCTATATTCGCAATATTCAGATTGCTTTATCATATTCTTGCTTGTTCTTCGATTGCTTGCAGGAATAGACCTTCGTGGTCAGGTTGACCGTGCTTCCGGCGTGGTCAATAACCTCAGGAGATTGGTTTAGCGATTGCTAAGGCGCAACATCGTGCACGTTTGTAGTCGGATCGTCAAAGTCGTCTCCACCAAATCGATAGTTATCATCTCATCGAAAGATCGGGACACCCCGCCTCTATCACTTGTGTGACCGTTTTGGGCTGCGGCCAACTCTCAATAGCTTCAATCTTGGCTTTATCAACTTCAATTCCCTGTGGAGTAACAACATAGCCAAGAAAAGATACTCGGTCGGTGCAAAAGGTGCACTTCCCAAGGTTACCAAACAAACGTGCATCACGTAGAGCAATAAAAACAGCACGTAAATGTTCCAAATGTTCTTCCAAAGATCTGCTATAAATCAATATGTCATCAAAGTAAACTACCACAAATCGTCCAATGAAAGCACGTAAAACTTCGTTCATTAATCTCATGAAAGTACTAGGTGCATTAGTTAACCCAAAAGGCATGACTAACCACTCATATAATCCAAACTTAGTTTTAAATGTTGTTTTCCATTCATCTCCCAATTTCATACGAATTTGATGGTAGCCACTACGCAAATCAACTTTGGAGAATATTGTAGAGCCACTCAATTCATCAAGCATATCATCTAGCCTAGGAATAGGATGACGATAACAAATAGTAATATTATTAATGCCTCTACAATCAACACACATACGTGATGTACCATCCTTTTTCGGCACTAGAATAATAGGAACAGCACAAGGACTAAGGGATTCGCGTATATAACCTTTGTCAAGAAGCTCTTGTAGTTGACGCATAATCTCCTTCGTCTCCTCTGGATTGGTACGGTATGGTGCACGGTTTGGCAGTGAAGCACCGGGAATTAAGTCAATCTGATGCTCAATCCCTCGAATAGGCGGTAATCCCGGTGGCACGTCTTGTGGAAAAACGTCAGCGAACTCCTGCAAAATGTTAGTGACAGCAGGAGGCAAAGAGGAAGGCACGTCCTCGAATGAAAATAATGCCTCTTTGCACACAAAAGCATAGCAAACAGATTTGCTGAAATCTAGCTCATCAATATCAAATTTGGTGGCAAATAAACATGCACTTTTCAATTTAATTTCAGAAGCAACACTAGATGGTTTATTATTAGGCTTCATTTGTTGCTCAAATTCTTTTGCCACAATCTGATTTTCACTCTTATTCTTCTCCTGTTTTGCTTTATTAGCTCTATTAATATCATCTTTCAAAATGGAATCAGGAGTCATAGGAGGCAAAGTAATATTTTTATCCTTATGAACAAGAGTATAGTGATTGTTTCTACCATGGTGTACAGAATTTTTATCAAATTGCCATGGTCTACCAAGTAATAAGGAACAAGCTTGCATAGGTACCACATCACAATCAACATAATCAGCATATGTAGAGATACTAAAATGCACACGAACAGTACGTGTTACCTTAACCTTGCCGCCGTTGTTGAACCATTGGATGTAGTAAGGATGTGGATGTGGTCTTGTGGTGAGAGAAAGCTTCTCCACCATCTCCATGCTAGCCAAGTTGTTGCAGCTCCCTCCGTCTATTATGACGCGCACAGAACGTTCCTTCACAACTCCCTTGGTATGGAACAAATTGTGCCTCTGATTTTGCTCAGCTTGTGTGACCTGCACACTCAAAACACGTTGAGCAACTAAACATTCATACCTGTCAGCGTCTTCAGGAGCCATGTATTGAGTCTCATGATCAGAATCATCTCCACCATGTTCTTCACGTGTAATAAGAGCCAATGTCTCCTCATCATAGTCACTAGCGGACTCATATCCACCACCCCCGGTAGCAATCATCACACGCGGAGATTTGCATTCTCTCGCATAATGACCTCCTCCCTTACAACGACGACAAATAATATCACTTGTGTGCCCTGTTGATGCCCTGGAAGAAGAAGAACTCTGTGCAGGCCCGGCAGGTGCGCTCTTGGCAGATAATGGTGGTTGTTCCTTTTTTCTTGTATCACGGCTGTAGGAGGCACCTGATTGAGGTGCTGGTGCAGTTGAAGTAGAAGATGCACGCGGTGTCCATGATGAAGGTCGGCCTGCAGAAAAGTTAGTTCGCGCCAATGCTTGTCGATCCTGCACTTCACGTTCAGCTTTACAAGCAAGATGGAATAAACGAGTGATATTAGTATACTCCTTATAGTCTAGAATGGTCTGAATCTCTCTATTTAATCCACCCAGAAAACGTGCAAGCATAGCTTCATTCTCCTCAACAATACCACATCGAATCATGCCAGTTTGTAATTCCTGATAATATTCTTCTACAGAATTTTTTCCTTGTCTTAAACGCTGCAATTTTTGAAGCAATTCACGTTGATAATATGGTGGAACCCAACGCGTATGCATAGCAGTTTTCAAAGCAGCCCAAGTAGTTGGAATAGGATATAATCTACAATGTTCAGACCACCAGACACATGCAAAACTAGTGAAAGCACAAACAGCAGCAGCAACCCGTCTCTCCTCGAGATATTGTAAACATGTAAAACGTTGTTCAGTTTCTAACTCCCAAGTAAGATATATATCAGGAACATATCTACCCTCAAATGGTGGAATATTCAATTTCAGTTTAGGAATATGGACATCATCTCGTACCTGAGGTGGTGGTGCAGGCCTACCATTACGAATATATACCTGAGGTCGACCTGCTGGTGGTGGTGCTGGTGGTTGCACGTAGTTCTGATTTTGAGCAACCTCATCCTCGTAATCTCCCACATAATCATCCTCCTCCGCATCAGCAGCAGGAGCCACAAAAGTATCAACAGCAGCACCAACAGTTTGGCCAAACGCAAGAGGAACACGGCTCGCTCGGCGGAGGTCTATTTCGCGACGTGGAGGTAGTCGTTGTTGTTGTTGTTGGAGAGGTGTGTTAGGTGCAGCGGGTGGTGGTGGTGGAAGACGCGCGAGCAATTCATTAAACTTGTTATCGAGCTTTGTTTCGAACGTCTTCTCCATGCCATCTATCTTCTCCATGGCCTCTTCAAATCTGTTTAGCACGTCTTGCACCTGTCCACTCATCATTTGCGGAAATTTATCATGCAAATCCTTATTCGTCATGTTCTCCCAGTCAGTCTCGTCGGCTTGTGATCCTGGCATGGTTAGCAGCAATAGAAACACACAAGAATATGATCCTACAGACTACTAACAAGAGGTGGTGGTGGGTGTCACAAATCCGTCAAGCAAATCTCAAATTCTTACCAGTTCTTACCCAGCAGCAGGCGGTGATCGGCAACCGTTGTAGTCAAAAACTCTCAAAGCTTGGATAGAGCGATTACTAGGGAGAGTCAAACGCACGACGTAGATGTATGTGGAGCTGGGAAGGCATATAATATGGTAGCAAAAAGGGTCAGCAATAATCAATTCAGAGATGCAAAGCTGAATAAACGCTCAACAACGGTACTGTGCTGGTCCTAGGCTAGACTGTGCTAGAGACGCGAGCCTAGAACACCAACAAAATCACGGCGCGGCACGTAAACAAGGGAAAAGCACACTCTGGAATTTTTTTTTTTCGCTCTTTTTTTTTGCGCACTTTTTTTTGCGCTGCTTTTTTTTTGCGAAAAATCACTATAATGGCGAGTGTCTCAAAACTCTTCCTAGCTCAAACTGACAGGATGGGCACGAAATTTTTTCGACCAATTTTTTTTTCGACTGCCCGGACCCAAAAACTGGAAACGGGTCAAAAAAAACTTCCTATAATGGCACCTGTCTCAAAACACTCAGAAACACCTAAAAATAGGATAGCCAGAATTTTTTTCGAAAAATGCGTTTTCAAAAAATTTTGGGCCTAAACGGAGCGTGGTTTCCGGACTCTTTTTTTTACGAAACCTACTCCGGCAAGGAAACACGAATCGGAATCTAGATGGATCTCGAAAACAAACCTAATATGACAAGAACTCGGATTGGTGGTGGATATATGGTGGTAGATGGCAGCGGTGGTGGTATATGGCAGCTGTGGTGGTATATGGATACGGATTCGAAGCGGTGGCGGATAAGCGGTGGTGGTAGATGGCAGGGGTGATGATGATGGTGCGGCGGCGGCGTGACAACTTATGAACAGAACTAGACTCTAAGACCAGCAACTAGACACGATGATGCAACCGCAAATTCAACAAAGCAAAACCCTAAAAAGATTATGCAAAGGCTCAGATTGGTTCGGATATGATGAACTAACCCTAATTTTTTTTGTGGCTTTTTCGTGGACTATAGGTATGAAGAACAGACTCGATCTAAACTACGAAAAACTGTAAAATCTCACCGAGCAACCTGGAAATCTGATACCACTTGATAGAGGCAAAGGTGTCCCGTCTTTCGATGAGATGATGGATATCGCTTTGGTGGAAGTCGACTTTGACGATCCGACTACGAACGTGCGAGGACGTCGCGCCTTAGCAATCGCTAAACCAACTCCGAGAGGTTATTGACCACGCCGGAGCACGATCAACCTGACCACGAGGGTCTGTTTCCTGCGAGCAAACGAAGAACAAGCAAGAAACTGAGATTGCAATCTGGATATTGCGAATATAAGATGAAAGCTTTATTGATCAAGGTGGGGTTCTGTGACGCCTTTGTCTGGTCGTTGAACACAAACGAAGTACGCGAAGTTGCAGCTATGGCGAACTTTTAATCTAAACAAAACCCAAGGAAAAGCTACTAGATGGATGTACTTATATAGGAGCAAGGGGTGGCGGCCAAGGAGGTGGGAGGACGTCCCAAGGCAGCCTAAAACTAAATCTAGGTCGTACAAGGCCAATGGGCCCAAGTGGAGGTGATGTAACACCTTTGGACTTGTAGTTTGACTCGGATTCTGCTGCAGCATCAGATTGTTTCGTCCACAACTCAACGTTCTGGACGAATTTGAAGGTGATTCCAATTGGGTTGGAAAGTGCACGAAATCTAGTTTCCAACAAAAAACGAATCACCCAATTCGGAGTCCGTATGAAAAACTTGTGTGCGTTTTGAGTCAGGTGTGTCTGTGCAGTCCGAATCTGAATCCAGAACGTGAGAGACTTGGACTCTATCTTCTCTTGGGCCAAAAGTGACGTGAGAGAACTTTTTGGACAGCAAATAAACATCTCTTTCTTCCTTATCTTCATATGTGGATTGTACAAATGTCCCATACACCTGCAATTAGACAAAACACAAAAGTGTGTGAAGTATTTTTGTTCTGGATAACATAAATAGATTATTGAATAGTTTGCACTAGAAATCACCTGACAAATATGCATATATGCAATATTTTTGGTCATATCCAAGGTAGTCATGTCCTCATCACGATCCGACTACGAACGTGCGAGGACGTCGCGCCTTAGCAATCGCTAAACCAACTCCGAGAGGTTATTGACCACGCCGGAGCACGATCAACCTGACCACGAGGGTCTGTTTCCTGCGAGCAAACGAAGAACAAGCAAGAAACTAAGATTGCAATCTGGATATTGCGAATATAAGATGAAAGCTTTATTGATCAAGGTGGGGTTCTGTGACGCCTTTGTCTGGTCGTTGAACACAAACGAAGTACGCGAAGTTGCAGCTATGGCAAACTTTTAATCTAAACAAAACCCAAAGTCTAAACGATGCCCTAAGGGCTGTATATATGGAGGAAGAGGGGGGGAATTTCGTGGCCCTTGGTGGAGGGGTCCGAAATCAACCCTATCTCTTGTTTCCCCACACATACGGACTCTAAAAATAGCCTATACTTATGTATTTCGAAATTACATGGGCCTGGCCCAATAATAAGGTGACGCAGCACCTAAAAGAGCCTCGGGACGAAATTTATGAAGTGGCATCTTGTATATTTTGTCCAAGGCTTCATGCACCCATTATGGTGGCTTCAAAGTCCTGAAATCATCACTTGTAATTCCGTTCTTGTTTCCCTTGCGCATGCTATCATCTCCATGCTTGTTCTTGCTCCAATGTTCATCCTTCTCCAAGCTAGGCCCTTCATTTGTAAGCAAAACAAATGTATCTAATTTAGGCAGCATCATATTCTCATGAACATTAGAATCATTACCAAGAAACGAAAGTACCTGGTAATTTAGTTGGCGTGCACGAGCTCTAGTAATTGGTCCAGTATGTATAGCAGCAGGGGCTGTGGGTGTAACAATTGTATTGATGTCCTCATCACGTAGTGCACCTTTATAGCCACCCAGTTAAGTTGTGACGTTTGGCACACCCAAAGCACTCCTACGGTATCCAGGAGTTGCACAATCTCATGGTCTAAGGAAATGATACTTGACATTAGAAAAACTTTAGCATACGAACTACACAATCTTGTGCTAGGCTTACGATTGGGTCTTGTCCATCACATCATTCTCCTAATGATGTGATCCCATTATCAGCGACATCCAATGTCCATGGTCAGGAAACTGTAACCATCTATTGATCAACGAGCTAGTCAACTAGAGGCTTACTAGGGACATGGTGTTGTCTATGTATCCACACATGTATCTGAGTTTCCTATCAATACAATTCTAGCATGGATAATAAAAGATTATCATGAACAATGAAATATAATATAATAATAACCAATTTATTATTGCCTCTAGGGCATATTTCCAACAGTCTCCCACTTGCACTAGAGTCAATAATCTAGTTCACATCGCCATGTGACCAACATCCAAAGAGTTTACTAGACTCAATAATCTAGTTCACATCACCATGTGATTAACACTCAATGAGTTCTGGGTTTGATCATGTTATGCTTGTGAGAGAGGTTGTAGTCAACGGGTCTGCCATATTCAGATCCCTATGTATTTCGCAAAACTTTATGTCATATCGTAGATGATGCTACCACGTTCCACTTGGAGCTATTCCAAATTGTTGCTCCATTATATGTATCTGGTATCTCTACTCAGAGCTATCCGGATAGGTGGTAAGCTTGCATCAACGTAACTCTTTACGTCGAACTCTTTATCACCTCCATAACCGAGAAACATTTCCTTATTCCTCTATGGATAATTTTGACCGCTATCTGGTGATCCATTCCTAGATCTCCTTTGTACCCTCTTGCCAGACATGTGGCAAGGCACACATCTGGTGCGGTACTCAGCATGGCATACCGTATAGAGCCTATGACAAAAGCATAGGGGACGACCTTCGTCCTTCCTCTTTCTTCTGCCGTGGTCAATCTTCGAGTCTTACTCAACTTCACACCTTACAACTCAGGTAAGAACCCCTTCTTAGACTGATCTATTTTGAACTCCTTCAAAAACATGTCAAGGTGTGCGTTCTTTGAAAGTACCATCAGGCGTCTTGATCTATCTCTATAGATCTTGATGCCCAATATGTAAGCAGCTTTATCCAGGTCTTCCTTTGAAAAACACTCTTCAAACAACCGTTTATGCTTTCAGAAATTCTACATTATTTCGGATCAACAATATGTCATCCGCATATACTTATCAGAAATGTTGAAGTGCTCCCACTCACTTTCTTGTAAGTACAAGTTCCTAGCAAACATTGTATATACCTAAAAGCTTTGATCACTCCATCAAAGCATATATTCCGACTCCGAGATGCTTGCTCTAGTCCATAGAAGGATTGCTAGAGCCAGCATACCTTTTAGCATCCTTACGATCGACAAAACCTTTTATCGTATCACATACAACTTTTTCTTACGAAAACTGGTAAGAAAACTTGTTTTGACATCCATCTGTCAGATTTCATAATCAAAAAATACAGCTAATGCTAACATGATTCCGACGGACTTAAGCATCGCTGCGGGTGAGAAATTCTCATTGTAGTCAACTCCTTGAACTTGTGAAAAGACTCTTTCCCACAAGTCGAGCTTCATAGACGGTAACATTACCGCCCACGTCCGTCTTCTTTTTAAAGATCCATTTATCTCAATGGCTTGCCCATCAACGGGCAAGTCCACCAAAGTCCATACTTTGTTCTGATACATGGATCCTATCTCAGATTTCATGGCTTCTAACCATTTGTCGGAATACGGGCCCACCATCGCTTCTCCATAGCTCGTAGGTTCATTGTTGTCTAACAACATGATATCTAAGACAGGATAACCGTACCACTCAGGAGTAGTGCATATCCTTGTTGACCTACCAGGTTCGATGGCAACTTGATCCGAAGCTTCATGATCACTATCATTAACTTCCTATTCAACAGACGTAGGTGCCACAGAAAACATCTTTCTGGGTTGCATCACTCTTTGGTTGAAGTAAAGGTTCAATAACCTCATCAAGTTCTATCTTCCTCCCACTCAATTCTTTCGAGCGAAACTCCTTCTTGAGAAAAGATCCATTCTTAGCGACAAACAATTTGCCCTCGGATCTGAGATAGAAGGTATACCCAACTGTCACCTTTGGGTATCCTATGAAGATGTGTTTGTCCGCTTTTGGGTTCGAGCTTCTCCGGCTGAAGCCTTAAGCATTGCAGCCCCAAACATTAAGAAACGACAACTTTGGTTTCTTGCCAAACCAATGTTCATACGACGTCGTCTCAACGGACTTATATGGTGTCCTATCTAAAGTGAATGCAGCTGTCTCTAATGCATAACCTCAAAATAATAGTGGTAGATCGGTAAGAGACATCATAGATCGCACCATATCTCATAAGGTTCGATTATGACGTCCAGACACACCATTACGCTGTGGTGTTCCAGGTGGCTTCAACTGCGAAACAATTCCACAATGTCTTAAGTGATTGCCAAACTCATTACTCAGAAAATCCCCTTTTGATCAGATCGTAGGAACATGATTTTCTTGTTATGATGATTCTTAACTTCACTCTGAAATCGCTTGAACTTTTCAAACGTTTCAGACTCGTGCTTCATTAAGTAAATATACCTATATCTACCCAAATCGTCAGTGAAGATGAGAAAATAGCGATATCCACCGCACGCTTCAATTCTCATTGGATCACACGCATCAGTATGTATGATTTCCAACAAGTCACTTGCCTGTTTCATTGTACCTGAAAACGGGGTCTTAGTCATCCTGCCCATGAGGCATGGCTCGCATGTGTTAAGCGATTCAAAATCAAGTGACTCCAAACATCCATCGATATGGAGTTTCTTCATGCATCTTACGCCAATATGACCTAAGCGGCAGTGCCACAAGAAAGTGGTACTATCTACATCTTTTGGCGTGAACATGTGTATTAGCACGACCGAGATTCACTAAACCATTCACATAGGGTGCATGACCATGAAAGGTATTATTCATGTAAACAGAATAACCATTATTCTCTAACTTAAATGAATAACCGTATTGCAATGAGCATGATCTAATCATATTCATGCTCAACGTAGACACCTGATAACATTTATCTAGGTTCAATACTAATCCCGAAGGCAGATGGAGCATGCGATGGTGATCTCATCAACTTTGGAAACACTTCCAACACACATCGTCACCTTGCCCTTAGCCAGTCTCCGTTTAGTCCATAGCTTTTGC
Organism: Triticum dicoccoides; assembly: GCF_002162155.2. Lineage (NCBI taxonomy): Eukaryota > Viridiplantae > Streptophyta > Magnoliopsida > Poales > Poaceae > Triticum > Triticum dicoccoides. The sequence continues at coordinate 367,048,123 of NC_041382.1, read as the reverse complement.
TTCAAGTCACCAATAATAGCAACTGAACCGGTATCCAATACCCAGGTGCTACCAAGAGTACTAGTGAGGTACACATTAATAACACGTATATACTTTGTTGAAGTTTCCAGCCTTCTTATCTACCATGCATTTGGGGTAATTCCGCTACCAGTGATCGTTCCCCTTACAATAGAAGCACTTAGTCTCGGGTTTGGGTTCATCCTTGGGTTCCTTCACTGGAGCGGCAACTGGTTTGCCATCCATGAAGTTTCCCTTCTAGCCCTTGCCCTTCTTGAAACCAGTGGTCTTGTCAAACCATCAACACTTGATGCCCCTTCTTGATTTCTACCTTTTGCGGTCTTAAGCACCGCGAACAGCTTCGGGATCATCTCCATCCCTTGCATGTCATAGTTCATCACGAAGATCTAGTAGCTTAGTGATAGTGGCTAGAGAACTCTATCAATCACTATCTTATCTGGAAGTTTAACTCCCACCTGATTTAAGTGATTGTAGCACCCAGACATTCTGAGCACATGCTCACTAGCTGAGCTATTCTCCTCCATCTTGTTGGCAAAAGAACTTGTCAAAGGTCTCATACCTCTCAACACGGGCATGAGCCTGAAATCCAAATTTCAGCTCTTGGAACATCTCATATGTCTTATGGCGTTCAAAACTTCATTGGAATCCCGATTCTAAGCCGTAAAGTATGGTGCACTAAACTATCAAGTAGGCATCAGTATGTGTCTGTCAAGTGTTCACATCATCCACAGACGACGTTGTAGGGGTTTGCACATCGAGCGGTGCATCAAAGACGTAAGCCTCCTATGTAGCAGTGAGGACACTCCTCGGACTACGGACCCAGTCCGTATCATTGCTTACAATATCTTTCAACTTGGTCTTTCTCTAGGAACGTATTGAAACAGGGAGCTACAACGTGAGCTATTTATCTACAACATATTTGCAAAGACAATTTAGACTATGTTCATGATAATTAAGTTCATCTAATCAAATTATTTAATGAACTCCCACTAAGATAGACATCCCTCTAGTCATCTAAGTGAAACATGATCCGAGTCAACTAGGCCGTGTCCGATCATCACGTGAGACGGACTAGTCAACATCGGTGAACATCTTCATGTTGATCGTATCTTCTATACGACTCATGCTCGACCTTTCGGTCTTCCGTGTTCCCAGGCCATGTCTATACGTGCTAGGCTCGTCAAGTCAACCTAAGTGTATTGCGTGTGTAAATCTGGATTACACCCGTTGTATTCAAATGTTAGAATCTATCACACCCGATCATCACGTGGTGCTTCGAAACAACGAACCTTTACAACAGTGCACAGTTAGGGGGAACACTTTCTTGAAATTATTGCGAGGGATCATCTTATTTAAGCTACCGTCGTTCTAAGCAAATAAGATGTAAAACATGATAAACATCACATGCAATCAAATAGTGACATGATATGGCCAATATCATTTGCTCCTTTTGATCTCCATCTTCGGGCCTCCATGATCATCGTTGTCACCGGCATGACACCATGATCTCCATCATCATGATCTCCATCATCGTGTCTTCTTGAAGTTGTCTCGCCATCTATTACTTTTACTACTATGGCTAACGCTTTAACAATAAAGTAAAGTAATTACATGACGTTTATGTTGACATGCAGGTCATAAATAAATTAAGACAACTCCTATGGCTCCTGCCGGTTGTCATACTCATCGACATGCAAGTCATGATTCCTATTACAAGAACATGATCAATCTCATACATCACATATATCATTCATCACATCCTTTCGGCCATATCACATTACACGGCACATGTTGCAAAAACAAGTTAGACGTCCTCTAATTGTTGTTGCAAGTTTTTACGTGGCTGCTATAGGTTTCTAGCAAGAACGTTTCTTACCTACGCCAAAACCACAACGTGATATGCCAATTTCTATTTACCCTTCATAAGGACCCTTTTCATCGAATCCGATCCGACTAAAGTGGGAGAGACAGACACCCGCTAGCCACCTTATGCAACTAATGCATGTCAGTCGGTGGAACCAGTCTCACGTAAGCGTACGTGTAAGGTCGGTCCGGGCCGCTTCATCCCACGATGCCGCCGAATCAAGATAAGACTAGTAACGGCAAGTAAATTGACAATATCGACGCCCACAACTACTTTGTGTTCTACTCGTGCATAGAAACTACGCATAGACCTAGCTCATGATGCCACTGTTGGGGATCGTCGCAGAAATTTAAAATTTTCTATGCATCACCAAGATCAATCTATGGAGTAATCTAGCAACGAGGGGAAGGGGAGTGCATCTACATACCCTTGTAGATCGCTAAGAGAAAGCGTTACAAGAACACGGATGAAGGAGTCGTACTCGTAGCGATTCAGATCGCTGTTGATTCCGATCTAAGCCCCGAACAACAACGCCTCCGCGTTCAACACACGTGCAACCCGGTGACATCTCCCACGCCTTGATCCAGCAAGGGGAGAAGGAGAGGTTGGGGAAGACTCCGTCCAGCAGCAGCACGACGGCGTGGTGGTGGTGGAGGAGCGCGGGACTCCAGCAGGGCTTCGCCAAGCACTACGAGAGACGAGGAGGGAGAGGGGTAGGGCTGCACCAACAGGGGAAGAACTTCGTGTGTTGGGCTGCCCCTTTGCCTCCACTATATATAGGGGAGAGGGAGGGTTGCGCCCCCACCTAGGGTTTCCACCCTAGGGGTGGCGGCAGCCCCATTCCCCATCTTGGGGTGGCGGCCAAGTGGGGGGAAAGGGAGGCGCACCAGGCATGGGCCTTAGGGCCCATCTGCCCTTAGGGTTTGCCCCCTCTTCTCTCTAGGCGCATGGGCCTTGGTGGGGAGGCGCCCCAGCCCATCTAGGGGCTGGTCCCTTCTCACACTTGGCCCATGTATGCCTCCGGGGCCCGTGGCCCCTCCCGGTAGACCCCCGGACCCCTCCGGTGGTCCCTGTACACTACCGGTGATGCCTGGAACACTTCTGGTGGCCAAAACCATACTTCCTATATATCAATCTTTACCTCCGGACCATTCCGGAACTCCTCATGACGTCCGGGATCTCATTCGGGACTCCGAACAACATTCGGTAACCACGTACATTTATTCCCTATAACCCTAGCGTCATCGAACCTTAAGTGTGTAGACCCTACGGGCTCGGGAGTCATGCAGACATGGCCGAGACAACTCTCCGGTCAATAACCAACAACGGGATCTGGATACCCATGTTGGTTCCCACATGCTCCACGATGATCTCATCGGATGAACCACGATGTCAAGGATTCAATCAATCCCGTATACAATTCCCTTTGTCTATCGGTACGATACTTGCCCGAGATTCGATCGTCGGTATCCCGATACCTTGTTCAATCTCATTACCGGCAAGTCTCTTTACTCGTTCTGTAACACATCATCCCGTGATCAACTCCTTGGTTACAATGGCGATGTACTGGGATGTGCAATGAATCAAGAGTAACATGTATGAATGAATTATGAAGGTGGCTTTGCCACAAATACGATGTCAACTTCATGATCATGCAAAGCAATATGACAATGATGGAGCGTGTCATAATAAACGGAACGGTGGAAAGTTGCATGGCAATATATCTCAGAATGGCTATGGAAATGCCATAATAGGTAGGTATGGTGGCTATTTTGAGGAAGATATAAGGAGGCTTGTGTGTGATAGAGCATATCATATCACGGGGTTCGGATGCACCGACGAAGTTTGCACCAACTCTCGTGGTGAGAAAGGGCAATGCACGGTACCGAAGAGGCTAGCAATGATGGAAGGGTGAGAGTGCGTATCCATGGACTCAACATTAGTCATAAATAACTCACATACTTATTGCAAAAATCTACAACTCATCAAAACCAAGCACTACGCGCATGCTCCTAGGGGGATAGATTGGTAGGAAAAGACCATCGCTCGTCCCTGACCGCCACTCATAAGGAAAGCAATCAAAGAACACCTCATGCTTCAAATTTGTCACACAACATTTACCATATGTGCATGCTACGGGACTTGCAAACTTCAATACAAGTATTTCTCAGTTCCACAATTACTCAACTAGCACGACTCTAATATTACCATCTTTATATCTCAAAACAACTATCAAGTGTCAAACTTCTCATAGTATTTAATGCACTCTATATGAAAGTTTTTATTATACCCATCTTGGATGCCTATCATATTAAGACTAATTTTATAGCCAAAGCAAATTACCATGCTGTTCTAAAAGACTCTCAAAATAATATAAGTGAAACATGAGAGATCAATAATTTCTATAAAATAAAACCACAATCGTGCTCCAAAAAGGTATAAGTGAAGCACTAGAGCAAAATTATCTAGCTCAAAAGATATAAGTGAAGCAGATATAGTATTCTAATAAATTCCGATTCATGTGTGTGTCTCCAAAAGGTGTGTACAACAAGGATGATTGTGGTAAACTTAAAAGCAAAGACTCAAATCATACAGGACGGTCCAAGCAAAACACATATCATGTGGTGAATAAAAATATAGCCTCAAGTACAGTTATCGATAGACGAAGACGAAAGAGGGGATGCCTTCAAGGGCTTCCCCAAGATTAGGCTTTTGGTTGTCCTTGAATTTTACCTTGGGGTGCCTTGGGCATTGATGTCTACTACACAACCTTCTTCTTGTAGACGTTGTTGGGCCTCCAAGTGCAGAGGTTTGTAGGACAGTAGCAAATTTCCCTCAAGTGGATGACCTAAGGTTTATCAATCCGTAGGAGGCGTAGGATGAAGATGGTCTCTCTCAAGCAACCCTGCAACCAAATAAAAAAGAGTCTCTTGTGTCCCCAACACACCCAATACAATGGTAAATTGTATAGGTGCACTAGTTCGGCGAAGAGATGGTGATACAAGTGGTATATGGATAGTAGATAATAGTTTTTTGTAATCTGAAAATATAAAAACAGTAAGGTAACTAATGATAAAAGTGAGCGTAAACGGTATTGCAATGCGTTCAAACAAGGCCTAGGGTTCATACTTTCGCTAGTGCAAGTTCCCTCAACAATACTAACATAATTGGATCACATAACTATCCCTCAACATGCAACAAAGAGTCACTCCAAAGTCACTAATAGCGGAGAACGAACGAAGAGATTATGGTAGGGTACGAAACCACCTCAAAGTTATTCTTTCCAATCAATCCATTGGGCTATTCCTATAAGTGTCACAAACAGCCCTAGAGTTCGTACTAGAATAACACCTTAAGACACAAATCAACCAAAACCCTAATGTCACCTAGATACTCCAATGTCACCTCAAGTATCCGTTGGTATGATTATACGATATGCGTCACACAATCTCAGATTCATCTATTCAACCAACACAAAGGACCTCAAAGAGTGCCCCAAAGTTCTACCGGAGAATCACGAAGAAAACGTGTGCCAACCCCTATGCATAGGTTCATGGGCGGAACCCGCAAGTTGATCACCAAAACATACATCAAGTGAATCACGTGGTATCCCATTGTCACCATAGATACGCACGGCAATACATACATCAAGTCTTCTCAAATCTTTAGTCCAATAAGATAACTTCAAAGGGGAAACTCAATCCATTACAAGAGAGTAGAGGGGGAGGAGAAACATAAGATCCAACTATAATAGCAAAGCTCGCGATACATCAAGATCGTACCACCTCAAGAACACGAGAGAGAGAGAGAGAGAGAGATCAAACACATAGCTACTGGTACATACCCTCAGCCCCGGGGGAGAACTACTCCCTCCTCGTCATGGAGAGAACCGAGATGATGAAGATGGCCACCGGAGAAGGATTCCCCCTCCGGCAGGGTGCCGGAACGGGTCTAGATTGGTTTTCGGTGGCTACGGAGACTTCTGGCGATGGAACTCCAGATCTATTGTCTGTTCTAGAAGTTTTAGGGTACGTGAGTATATATGGGTGCAGGAAGTACGTCGGTGGAGCTTCAGGGGCCCCACGAGGCAGGGATACCCTCAGCCCCGAGGGAGAACTACTCCCTCCTCGTCATGGAGAGCACCAGCATGATGAAGATGGCCACCGGAGAGGGATTGCCCACTCCGGCAGGGTGCCGGAACGGGTCTAGATTGGCTTTCGGTGGCTACGGAGGCTTCTGGCGGCAGAACTCCTAATCTATTGTCTGTTCTGGAAGTTTTAGGGTACGTGAGTATATATGGGTGCAGGAAGTACGTCGGTGGAGCTTCGGGGGCCCCACGAGGCAGGGGGCGCGCCCTAGGGGGGCGCCCCCACCCTCGTGAGCACCCCCTTGGCTCTTGACGTGGGGTCCAAGTCCATCCGGTAGCTTTCCTTCCAAAAATAACTTCTCTAGTTGATTTCGTTCCGTTTTGACTTCGTTTGATATTCCTTTTCTTCAAAACACTGAAATAGGCAAAAAAAACAGCCATTCTGGGCTGGGCCTCCGGTTAATAGGTTAGTCCCAAAAATAATATAAAAGTGGATAATAAAGCCCAATATTGCCCAAAACAGTAGATAACATAGCATGGAGCAATCAAAAATTATAGATACGTTGGAGACATATCAGGCATCCCCAAGCTTAAGCTTTTGGTTGTCCTTGAATTTTACCTTGGGGTGCCTTGGGCATCCCCAAGCTTAAGCTTTTGCCACTCCTTGTTCCAAAATCCATCAAATTTTACCCAAAAATAGAAAACTTCACAACACAAAACTTAACAGAAAATCTCATGAGCTCTGTTAGTATAAGAAAACAAACCACCACTTTAACGTAATGTAATGAACTCATTCTTCATTTATATTGGTGTTAAACCTACTATATTCCAATGTCGGTGTCCTGGGAACGGGGGTCCCCAGACTTGCCTGCCTGAGGCCCACTGCGTGTGATAGAGGCTAAGGTGTCCCGATGTTTCGATGAGATGGTGGCTATCGTTTTCTGTGGGAGTCGACCTTGACGATCCGACTACGAATGTGCGAGACGTCGCGCCTTAGCAATCGCTAAACCAACTTCCGAGGGTTATTGACCACGCTGGAGCACGATCAACCTGACCACGAGGGTCTGTTTCCTGCGAGCAAACGAAGAACAAGCAAGAAACTGATATTGCAATCGGGATATTGCGAATATAAGATGAAAGCTTTATTGATCAAGGTGGGGTTCTGTGACGTCTTGGTCTGGTCGTTGGACACAAACGAAGTACGCGAAGTTGCAGCTATGGCGAACTTTTAATCTAAATAAAACCCCAAAGTCTAAACGACGCCCTAAGGGCTGTATATATGGAGGAAGAGGGGGGAATTTCGTGGCCCTTGAGGGTGGGGTCCGAAACCAACCCTAACTCTTGTTTCCCCACACATACGGACTCTAAAAATAGCCTATACTTAAGTATTTCGAAATTACATGGGCCTGGCCCATTAATAAGGTGACGCAGCACCTAGAATAGCCTATGGACGATTATTATGAAGTGGCATCTTGTATATTTCGTCCAAGGCTTCATGCACTCCTTATGGCGGCTTCAAAGTCCTGAAATCATCACTTGTAACTCCGTTCTTGATCCCCTTGCGCATGCCATCAACTCCATGCGTGTTCTTGCTCCAATGTTCATCCTTCTCCAAGCTAGGCCCTTCATTTGTAAGCAAAACAAATGTATCCAATTTAGGCAGCATCATAATCTCATGAACATTAGAATCATTACCAAGAAACAAAAGTACCTGGTAATTTAATTGGCGTGCGTGAGCTCTAGTAATTGGTCCAGTATATGTAACAGTAGGGGCTGTGGGTGTAACAATGGTATTGATGTCCTCATCAGCGTGGCTCCGCCAGCGGCCCCGTACGGCCCATCTTCACCAGCAAACACTCAAGACCCTCGCGAGGGGCCGAGCCTCGTGAGGCGGATGAGGCAAGACCTCCTCGGGGGCGGCCTCACCAGGCTAGCTCGCGAGGTGCGGAGAGATCAAGGCAAGGGTCACCTCGCGAGGTTCCTATGACGCAAGCCATGACGACCGGGGCCAAGCGGGCGCTAGCGCGCACAGTGTCCTCGTTTCCTCTTTGTTGCTAAAGAGGAAAGCACATGCGAGGAGTCCCGAGGCATCAGTCAAAGGTTTCCATATCAGAGCAACGAGACCAAGACCAGCAGGACGGCAAGACAGAGGTCACCATGGAGCCCAGGACGGCATCACCACCAGAGCCTTTGGCAGGCGAAGACCACCTTTAGTCAGGATAACTTGTACAAGTTGTCTCCCTTCAAATTTGGCCGTTGTGGCATCCCTTCCTGCCAGCATTTGGAAAGAGGACCAGGGCCTCTATAAATAGGACTAGCCAACACCGTAGGGAGGCATCTCATCCTGAACTGATCCGAGGCCATTCAGATCATCCGCATGCACACAAACTGACCAAGCACAAGAGCACCTCTCCTCAGGAGGCTGCTCTTCCCTTGTAACTGTTCATCCTCAGCCCAAGAGGCAATCCACCACTCCACACTGGGGTAGGGTATTACACCACATCGATGGCCCGAACCAGTATAAATCTTGTGTCCCTTTGTTCTGTGAGTTCGACGCGCTGAGCCTTGAGATCGCAGTGAGGGAGAGTGCAAGGGGGAGGAGAGATCTTCATGCGCACCCCAGTGTTCAAACCTCAAGGGTTTCGCTGGAAACCGAAATCCGACATTTCGCGCGCAAGGTAGGGGTGCGCTGAAGCTTTCCTTCCATTGATCCACGTTTCGCTGCTCCACCGCATCCATGTCGGATGCGCGTCGAGCCCGCGCCGAGCGCCGGGCCGCCCTCGCCGCCCGTGTCGCTCAGACAGCCACTGTCGGCGGCCCTCCCCACTATTCTCCATCTCATCTTGCCAACGCCGCTACCAGCCCAGCAGCAAACAAGTAGCAAGGATCATCACTGCACCCCTCCGTGCGGCGGGATGGCCGCACCGCCACCCCGTCGCTGACTCCGGCCGGCTCATCGTCTCACGCTCGCCACGCACCCACGGACGCGCAGGTTGCGCTGCTTATGGCACGTGGGCTGCTGCACTACCTCCCGGTCGACGACCTCTATGAGGACTGGTTAGACCACATCGCCAAGCTCGTCTTCCCCGCTGGGGGTTCCCCTGCACCATCCCTCTCGCTGCCTCACCCACCTCCATCCACAGGCGATGTAGCTCACGGAGCACCTCCGCCGCCTCTACATCAAGACGGCGCCCTTGTGCCGACACCCACAGCTCACGAAGCGCCACCACCCCCTCCACGTCAAGACGGTATCCTTGCCCCAAGACGCACGGTCCCGTGGTGTGATTCACCACGCCGTGTGCCCGCGCACGAAGAAGGAAGCTCCCAAGAGGTTCCCCGGCCGCAAGAAAACAGTCCAGCGCTCCCAGCACCACCACGACAAGATCGCGTGATGAGGACATCAATACCATTGTTACACCCATAGCCCCTGCTGCTATACATACTGGACCAATTACTAGAGCTCGCGCACGCCAATTGAATTATCAGGTACTTTCATTTCTTGGTAACGATTCTAATGTTCATGAGAATATGATGCTGCCTAAATTGGATACATTTGTTTTGCTTACAAATGAAGGGCCTAGCTTGGACAAGAAAGATGAACCTTGGAGCAAGTTCAAGCATGGAGATGATGGCATGCCCAAGGGGAACAAGAACGGAGTTACAAGTGATGATTCCAGGACTCTGAAGCCACCATAATAAGTGCATGAAGCATGGGACGAAATATACAAGATGCCACTTCATAAATTTCATCCAGAGGCTATTCTAGGTGTTGCATCACCTTATTATTGGGTCAGGCCCATGTATTTTCGAAGTACTTAAGTATAGGTTGTTTTTAGAGTCCGTATGTGTGGGGAAACAAGAGTTAGGGTTGCTTTCGGACCCCTCCACCAAGGGCCACGAAATTCCCCCTCTCTCCTCTATATATACAGCCCTTAGGGCATCGTTTAGACTTTGGGTTTTGTTTAGATTAAAAGTTCGCCATAGCTGCAACTTCGCGTACTTCGTTTGTTTCCAACGACCAGACCAAGACGTCACAGAACCCCACCTTGATCAAGAAAGCTTTCCTCTTATATTCGCAATATCCAGATTGCAATCTTAGTTTCTTGCTTGTTCTTCGTTTGCCTGCAGGAAACAGACCTTCGTGGTCAGGTTGATCGTGCTCCGGCGTGGTCAATAACCTCTCGGAGTTGGTTTAGCGATTGCTAAGGCGCGACGTCCTCGCACGTTTGTAGTCGGATCGTCAAAGTTGATTTCCTCCAAAACGATAGCCACCATCTCATCAAAAGAGGGGACACCTTTGCCTCTATCACCATGTGCCGCCTGCAGCGGCGGTGCGCGGACATCAAGGGTAGGCTCCGCCCCTGCAGACGGCCCTGGTGGCCACCGCAGGCTGCCGCGCCTTCGCTCCCGAGTTGCGCACCGTCGTTTGGCCAGGCAAGTTCAAGCCGGATCTGCCTCTATGCTACGACGGCATCCCCGACCCTGCGGAGTTCCTGCAGCTCTACGAGCTGAGCATCGAGGCGGCCAACTGCAGCGAAAAGGTCATGGTGAACTGGTTTCCCATGGCTTTCTAGGAAGGCGCCCGCTCATGGCTCCTGAACCTGCCCGCGGGGTCAATCTCCTCCTGGGTGAGGTGCATAACCGCTTCATCGCCAACTTCCAGGGCACTCGCGACCGCCCTTCAGCATTGGGTGACCTGCACCGCATCAAGCAACAACCGGGAGAGACCCTACAGAAGTACATCCAGGGCTTCAATAGCATTCGTCTCAAGATCCCCAAGGTGATCGACGAGGCCATCATCTCAGCATTTTCCGATGGCGTCCGTGACATCAAGATGAAGGAGGAGCTCGCCATCAACGAGGAGCTATGCATGACACTGGAGCTGTTCAACTTAGCAACCAAGTGTGGAAGAGCTGAGGAGGGGCGTCTCTCCCTCCTCGAGCTCCCTGCTGTCGACCCAGAGGAGAAGCAGGCCAAGGTCAAGGACATGAAGCGCAAGGGAGTAGCCGTACTCGCGGCAGATCCAGACACAAAGCGCGACCAGGACCACCCCGAGTCGTCCAAGGGCAGCCGTCCATTCTGCGCCTTCCACAACGTGCATTTCCACAACACCAATGATTGTCAAGAGCTCAGGGCCATCTGAGATGGACGCTTTGGTCGATGCCCCGAGCGCAACGACCAGGGCTACGACCAAGGAGGAGGATGACGTGGAGGACGCTGGGATGACCGCGGCCCCCGCCAGGAGTGGCGCTACCGGCCTCATGAGGACCACTGGCAGGAGGAGCCTCGTGAGGGCGCCTGGCGCAACCAGCCTCGCGAGGACCATCCTCAGGGCAATCCTGGCTTCCCTCAGCTGCCGCCGCCACCAAGAAGGAACGGCCACCACCATCAGGACGAGGGGGCTGGGGGCTTCCAAGAGCCGCGCTCCATCGCTTGCATCTTGGGTGGTGCTCAGGCCCTTGCTTCCCTGCGCATCTTCAAGCAATTCTCCCGCCAAGTGAATGCAGCTGTCCCTAGGCTCGAGGCCACGCACCCGCTCAGGTGGTCCAAGTACGCCATTGTCGGCGTTCTGGGAACGGGGGTCCCCAGACATGCCTTCCTGCGGCCCATGGCCTGGCTTTGCTAGCAGGCCTGTACGGCCCATCTTCATCAACAAGGAATCAAGACCCTCGTCAGGGGCCGAGCCTCGCGAGGCAGACGACACAAAACTTCCTCAGGAGTGGCCTCACCAGGCTGGCTCATGAGGGGAAGAGAGTTCAAGGTCGGGCAAACCTCGCGAGGTTCTCGTGACGTAAGCCATGACGATCAAGACCAGGCGGGCGCCAGCACGCACAGCGTCCTTGTTTCCTCTTTGGTGCTAAGGGGCCAAGCGCAGGCGCGGAGTACCGATGCATCAATCAAAGGTTTCCATATTGGTGCAATGAGACCAAGACTAGAAGGACGGCAAGATGGAGGTCACCATGGAGCCCGGGACGGCGTCACCGCCAGAACCTTTGGCAGGCGAAGACCACCTTTTGTCAGGATAGCTTGTACTATTTGTCCCCCTTCAAACAGGCCGTTGTGGGATCCCTTCCCGCTCAATATTTGGGAAGAGGACCCAGGCCCCTATAAAATAGGACTAGCCACCACCATAGGGGGGAAGGGAAAAAAGATCATCCTCAACCACACAAGTTCACCAAGCACAAGAACGCCTCAACCTCAAGAGGTTGTTCTTCCCCTTGTACTGTTCATCCTCAGCCCAAGAGGCAATCCACCACCGCCACACTAGAGTAGGGTATTACACCACAATGGTGGCCCGAACCAGTATAAATCTTGTGTTCTTTGTGTTGCGAGTTTGCCGAGTTAGTTCGTGAGATCTTAGCTAAGTTAGGACATGGATCGATAGGGGGGAGATCTTCGCGCGCACCCCAGTGTTCGAACCTTAAGGGTTTTGTCGGAACCCATGATCCGACATTTGGCGCACCATGTAGGGGTGCGCCGAAGCTTCCCTTCCGTCGCTCCACGTCACGTCGCTTCATCGTCTCCATGGCGGACACACGTCGCGCCCGTGGCGAGCGTCGGGCTGCCCTCGTCACCAGCGTTGCTCAAACGGCCCCCGTCGGCGGGCCACCCCGTTGCTCTCCGTCACCTACCGCCAACGCCACCACCGGCCCGGCGGGGAACGAGCAGCAAGCATCCTCGGTGCATCCCTCGATGCGACAGGACGGCCGCACCGCCACTCCATCACTGAGTCCCATTGGTTCGTCTTCTCACGGTCGTCGCGTTCCCACGAACGCATGGGCCGCGCTCCTCATGGCGCACGAGCTTCTTCGCTACCGCCCAGTCGACGACCTCTACGAAGAGTGGCTTGACCGCATCACCGATCTTGTCCGCGTCGTAGGGGGCTCCCCTGCCCCGTCCCACTCTCTGCCTCGCCCTCCGCCAGCCACGGCCGACGCAGCTCGTGAAGCACCTCCACCACCTCTGCCCCAAGACGGCGCCCTAGCGCCAAGGCACGCGGCTCCACGGCACGACCCACCACGTCTGGCACCCGCGCGTGAAGAAAGAAGCTGTCAAGAAGTCCCTCGACCGCAACAGAACGCTTTGCCACTCCTCGCTCCACCACGCCAGGATCGTTTGCCGCGGCAAGGCCCCGCACCACTTGCCGTAGCGGCGCGCGGGTGCCAAGACCAAGCTCCACCTCCAAGGCGGGCACCGGTGACCACGGCCGACTACTGCGCCTTCACCCCCGAGCTGCGTAGCGTCGCCTGGTTGGGCAAGTTCAAGCCAGATCTGCTTCCTCGCTACGACGGCACCCCCGACCCCGCAGAGTTCCTATAGCTCTACGAGTTGAGCATCGAGGCGGCCAACGGCGACGACAAAGTCATGGCGAACTTGTTTCCCATGGCTCTCAAGGATGGCCCCCGCTCCTGGCTCCTGAACCTGCCTCCAGGCTCGATTTCCTCCTGGGACGAACCGCTTCATCGCCAACTTCCAAGGCACTCGCGACCGCCCCCCGGTCACGGGTGACCTATGCCTCATCAAGCAACAACCAGGAGAGACCATGCAGAAGTACATTCAGTGCTTCAGCAGCGCGTGAATCAAGATCCCCAAGGTAACCGACGAGGCCATCATCTCAGCGTTCTCCGACTGTGTCCATGACGTCATGATGAAGGAGGAGCTCACCAACCATGAGGTGTTGTGCATGACCCTGGAGCTATTCAACATCACGACCAAGTGTGCAAGAGCTGAGGAGGGGCGCCTCTCCCTCCTCGAGCTCCCTACTACCCAGAGGAGAAGAAGACCAAGGCCAAGGACGTGAAGCGCAAAGGAGCAGCCGTGCTTGCGGCGGAGCCATACACCAAGCGCGGTAGAGACCAGCCTGAATCGTCCAAGGGCAGCCGACCGTTCTGCTCCTTCCATAACCTACATACCCACAACACCAACGACTGTGAAGAGCTCAGAGCCATTCGAGAAGGATGCGTCGGTCGACACCCCAAGCGCAGCGACCGGGGCTATGGCCGAGGAGGAGGACATGGTGGAGGACGCTGGGACGACCGTGGCCCGCGCCAGGAATGGGACGACCGGCCTCGTGAGGACCGCTGGCAGGATCAGCCTCGCGAGGGCGCCTGGAGGGACCAGCCTCGTTAGGCTCATCCTCAAGGCAACGCTGGCCTCCCTCCATTACCGCCACCACCCAGAAGGAATGACGACCACCATCAAGACGAGGGGGCTGGGGGCTTCTAGGAGCCACGCGCTATCGCATGTATCTCGGGCGGAGCCCAAGCCCCAGCCTCGCCGCGTATCTTCAAACAATTGCCCGTGAAGTGAATGTAGTTCTCCCCAAGCTCGAGGCCACATGCCCGCTCAGATGGTCCAGATGCCCCATCATGTTCAGTTCGGCAGATCAGCCCAAGTGCGTGGCTACTCCAGGCGTCCTCCCAATGCTCTGTTCACCAGTCATCAGCAAAGTGTAAGTTACCAAGACCCTCATCGACGGCAGCGCAGGGCTCAATGTCATGTCCGTCGACACGTTCGACAACCTCCAAGTGCCATATGACCAGCTTCAGCCTACCAAGCCTTTCTCAGGAGTGTCTGACGGCTCTACTACCCTGATCGGGCAGGTCGGCCTCCCCGTTACCTTCGGAGAATGCAACAACTACCGCACCGAACTCATCGACTTCGATGTCTACATCCACCTACCATGCAACTCCATCCTCGGGTATCCAGCCCTGGCCAAGTTCATGGCGATGACCCATCACGGCTACAATGTCCTAAAGATGCCAGGAAGCGGTGGAATCATCATGGTCCTGAGGCCACCCCCAAGAAGAAGAAGCTGCTACGTCACGCAGGGCCTCAGGCAAGCGGCGCCTCATCAGGATCGGCGCCCGCGCCTGGGACGCCTCCCTCCATCGCATAGGAAAGCGCGCCTAGCGCCCCTCTGGGAAAGGCTCAGGGGCTCTCTTCTGGAGGGCCTCAGACTTTGCCAGCATCACGAGGGAGGCGCTTGGGCACCACTTGGAGGCGTGCTTCGCGGCACGTTTCCCTCAGGAGAACACAGGGCAAGGAGTGCCCACCGCTCAAGAGTTCATCACCAAGACCGCTCAGGAACTACAAGACGAGAGGGCCATGCGCGGCAGCTGCCGCTCACCAGGCGCATCTCCCCATCCAGGCGAGGATGCCGGGTTGCCCGTCCGCATCGACGTCCCAGGGATCAATCAGGCCGCCTCTCAGGAGCTTCTCTGGCCTTCGCGTGTGGGACACTGTGAGGTCCCACCTCACAGCTACGTTCGCATGCCCTTTGGCCTACCCAGCGTGGAGGCCGCCTATCAGCGCAACCCGCGGAGCATCCTGGCGGCTCAGGAGGCCAGGCACCATGCGGTGCTGACTGAGATGAAGACGGTCCTCAAGGAACCCCCTGGACCCCCAGAGCCTCCCGAGGCTCAGGGCCCCAATGGCTCATGAGGGGAAGCCCTCTCGCCGCACACCTTCAGCTACCCCAACTCTCCTTCATCAACAGGACCAGGTGACATTTTCCAAAGTTCATTCAGCTCGGAGCGCCCCAGGGCCATCATTCCCAGGCCGCATGGGTCCGTCCCGGTGGCATGTATCTTTCATTTTATGACTTTAGCTTACCCTGTTGGGGGTGCCCCTCAGCCTGCATCATCCCCAAGCCGCTCGGGCTGGACCCGGTGGCATGCATCTTCCTTGCATTTACCTAAGATAGGTTGCTTTCCATGCTTAATCTATCTATGACTATCACCTGCTTGATTGTCACCCACCATGGTAGCCGCGCGCCGGCCGTCTTTCTTCAGGACCCTTCGCGTTGTCTAACCATTTCGCAGGACCAAGACAGCGAACAAGAACCAAGACCAGGCGCAACCCGCCTTGAGGTAGGGACTCGTGAGTCCCGCGCCGGCTCACGAGTGTCCAGACACACCTCTTCTAGCCCTGCCGTGCAAGCCACATGTCAGGGCGGGCTGTACACGCCCCGGGGCTCTCTGCAGTAGGGAGTCCCCTCTTACGCACCAGAAGCAAATCAGCAATCACCACACTGATCGGTGCCCTTCCTTGCGCTCACTTGCAGGAATTTCATGAGGGCCACAGTAGGCGGTACTGCGGACTCTCTCTCTTCTCTCATGCGATTCGCTTGCGTGTTGAAAGGGGGGATCCTGAGCATCGCACCCCAGGAGCTCTTACTGGCTCTCCAACCCTCACCCCCTGGCCTTGACCACGGCACGTGACCTGGCATACCTGCGGCGGCTGAGCTCGCTCGAGGGTCGGGACCTAAGGACGCAGAGCACCAAGAAGGAGATGGAGGGGAGGGGGAGGCCCGCACGGGCCAGACCTAGCCACACCACAACGACCGACGTACAAGTCCGGCACGACTCGAGGAGCCGACCCCGGACAGCCAAGATAAGTTCTCGCTCTAGATCCACCAGTCACCCACGGCATGAGACCCTCGCTCACTCCCTTCGCTTCCCTGCTGCGGCGACATTTTCTCCCTTTCCCATCCTAAGACAGCTGCTTGCGCGCTAAAGGGGACCTCTTGAGCATCGCGCCTCAGGAGCTCTTATTGGACCTCAGGCCACTCACCTCCTGGCCTTGACCACGGCAAGCGACCTGGCATATCAGCGACGGCTACAGCCTGCCTGGGGACCGGGACCTGTCAACGTAGAGCACCAAGCTGCCACTGGATTGGAAAGGGGAGGCCGAGCCTCGGCAGGATATGCGCACACGAATCTTCATAATGAGGGCTATATTGACAAAAGGCATTACAGACGCTTTACACACCCCCACGGGGTCCGTTTCTTGATTCCTCGCGGGGAACAAAAGCGAAGGAATTCCTAGCAGTTCTATCTACGCGCACCAGGTGTCGCCGATGCCATCATCAACAATGGGCCACGTGAGGCTGGTGCCAACCCCATCCAGATCAGCGGCGATGGCGGCTGGATGTCACGGCCCTGCTTCGGGCTCGGCGGGAGCTCGGGGGCACGTAGCTGTCGTCGCTAGTCTCCGGAGACTCCAAGAGCTCAGGAGAGTCGCTGGACCACCAGGAGTCGCTGCTGTCGCTGGAGGAGCTACAGCCGAGACCGGTGGTGGGCCCCGCACCCACCGCAGTGTCGTCCTGGTGACCTCCTCCAGGGTAGCACTCCAGGCGGCGGCCTTCCTCGTCGAAGACCTTGAAGGACAGCACGAAGGCACCATCGTACTCGAAGTGGATCGCGAGGGCGCCCTCCGCACGGCAGACCCGGGCAATCTCACCCCAGCCTCGGGTCATGAAGATCTTCCCGGAGGCAATGGTTCCAATCTCCGCTCCAGTCGCTGGGGCATCGCAGTCGGCATGCTGCAGCCAAAGTTCGCGAAGGCCCCTCGGCGGCATGTCGGCAAAGAAGAAAGGCGGGAGGCATATCCAGGTGCTCAGGGGCATCGCTGCCCACAGCACAAACTTGCACGAAGAGTCCGCAGCATGGACCCCTGGGGCGACGGCGTGCGCCTCTATGGCACGGCGACCGCGGCCCTGGCGCGGGCGGCGCCGCTCACCGCTGCTCCCTCCAAAATCGTCGGTGTGACCGTACAAGGGCAGCGGGTACCCAGGAGGTGGCCTTTCATACCAAGGCCGCGACACCACCGGCCTCACGACCACCTTGCGACGAAGAGACCTCCTTTTCTTCAGCGGGAGCAGCTTGGGCACGTTGAGGGGAGCCTTGCCCTTCTCTGCGGCCGAGAACCTCCGGATCGGTGCCATGTCTGCACAAGCAAGGGGTGGAGTAAGGAAGAAGAAGCAGGAGAGGAAGATGAAGGATGGGCAACGGGGGCTCCGCCCCCTCCCATTAATACCAGGAGAAGGCCAACCAGCGCCCCACACGATCACAAGTAATGGTGGTTTTCCTTGCATGTCGCAGGGACTTGTCACGTCGGGCAGTTGCCGAGGCAGCATGGGGAAGCGGAGACGCCCACGTCCAATCAACCACCGCGCGTCGACCGAGGCCGCAGGCTATTGGGGCCCACGGTGCTCCTCACTTGACCCTTGGCTTCGCCTCGAAGCAAAGCCCGAGCGCGCCTTGGGCCCGGGGTCGTTCTGGGAACGGGGGTCCCCAGACTTGCCTGCATGCGGCCCACGACGTGGCTTTGCTAGCAGGCCTGTAGGGCCCATCTTCATCAACAAGGAATAAGGACCCTCGCGAGGGGCCGAACCTCGCGAGGTGGACGACACAAGACTTCCTCAGGAGCGGCGTCACCAGGCTGGCTCATGAAGGGCGGAGAGTTCAAGGTCGGGCAAACCTCGCGAGGTTCTCGTGATGTAAGCCATGGCGATTGAGACCAGGCGGGAGCCAGGCTAACGCCAGTATGCGTAACGTCCTTGTTTCCTCTTTGGTGCTAAGGGGGCAAGCGCAGGCGCGGAGTACCGAGGCATCAAGCAAAGGTTTCCATATTGGTGCAACGAGACTAAGACCAGAAGGACGGCAAGACGGAGGTCACCATGGAGCCCAGGACGGCGTCACCACCAGAACCTTTGGCAGGCGAAGACCACCTTTTGTCAGGATAGCTTGTACTATTTGTCCCCCTTCAAACTGGCCATTGTGGGATCCCTTCCCGCTCAATATTTGGGAAGAGGACCAGCGCCCCTATAAATAGGACTAGCCACCACCATAGGGGGGAGGGAAAAAAGATCATCCTCAACCACACAAGTTCACCAAGCACAAGAACGCCTCAACCTCAGGAGGTTGTTCTTCCCCTTGTACTGTTCGTCCTTAGCCCAAGAGGCAATCCACCACCACCACACTTGAGTAGGGTATTACACCACAACGATGGCCCAAACCAGTATAAATCTTGTTTTCTTTGTGTTGCGACTTCATCGAGTTAGTTCGTTGGATCTTAGCTAAGTTAGGATGTGGATGGATAGGGGGAGATCTTCGCGTGCACCCCAGTGTTCGAACCTTAAGGTTTTTGCCGGAACCCGTGATCTGACAACCATCACCTTCAGCTCAGCGGACCAGCTCAAATGCGCGGTGACCGCCGGCGTCCTCCCAATGCTCCGCTCACCCGTCATCAACAACGTACAGGTCACCAAGACCCTCATCAACGACGGCGCAGGGCTTAACGTCCTGTCCGTCGAGACATTCGGCAGCCTCCAAGTGACATACGACCAGCTTCAACCCACCAAGCCCTTCTCAGGAGTGACTAACGGCTCCACCACCCCGATAGGGCAGGTCCGCCTCCCTGTCACCTTCGGACAGCGCGACAACTACCGCACCGAGCTCATCGACTTTGATGTTGCTCACACCTGTCTGCCATACAATGCCATCCTCGGGTACCCAGCATTAGCCAAATTCATGGCAGTGACCCACCATGGCTACAATGTCCTCAAGATGCCAGGAAGTGGCGGGATAATCACAGTCCCCTGCGAAGAAAGAGATGTGGTGTGCTCCCTCGAGCACGCCTTCCAGGCTGTAGCAATCGAAGACCCTGACAGCAAGGGCACGTACCCTCCTGAGGCCACCCCCAAGAAGAAGAAGAAGCAACTACTCCGCACAGGGACTCAGGGGAGCGGTGTCTCTAACGGCACCATCCCAGGATCTGCACCCACGCCTAAGGCGCCTCCCTCCCTCGCATAGTAAGGCACGCCCGGCGCCCTCCTCGGGCGAGGCTCGGGGGCTCTCTTCTAGAGGGCCTCAGACATAGCCGACATCACGAGGGAGGCGCTCGGGCACCACGTGGAGGAGTGCTTCGCGGAACATTTCCCTCAGGAGGGCACCGGGCGACGAGCGCCCAGTGCTCAGGAGTTCATCGTCAAGGCCACCCGGGAGCTTCAGGAAGCAAGGGTAATACGCGGCGACCGACGCCCACTTGGTGCAACTTCCCATCCAGGCGAGGGTGGTGAGCTGCACGTCGGCATCGACATCCCATGGCTCAATAGGGCCGAATCTTAGGAGCGCTTTTGGCCTTCGCGCGTTGGCCGGTGGGAGGGTCCACCTCACAGCTACGTTTGCATGCCGTTTGGCCTGCCGAGCATGGCAGCCGCCTTCCAGTGAAACCTACGAAGCATCCTGGCAACCCAGGAGGCCAGGGATCACGCGGTCCTGGCAGAGATGGAGACGGTACTCAGGGATTCACCTGAGCCCCCAAAGCCTCCCGAGGCTCAGGGTCTTGGCGGCTCATGAGGAGTGACTTCTTCAGCGTGCACCTTCAGTTAGCCCAACGCTCCTTCGACAACAAAACCAGGTGACATTTTCCAAGTTCATTCAGCTGGGAGCGCCCCTTGGGCTGCATTATTCCCGGGTCGGATGGGCCTGTCCCTGCGGCGTGTATCCTCTTGCATCTTTAGCTTACCTCACTGGGGTGCCCCTCGGGCTGCATCATCCCCAGGCCGCTCGGGTCCGTCCTGGTGGCATGTATCGTTCTCGCATCTATCTAAGCTAGCCGGTTCCCCTGCATGAGTAATTTATAGTCATCACCTGCTTGATTGCCGCCCACCATGGGAGTCGCGTTCCGACCGTTTTTTCTTTAGGATCCTTCGCATGAGAAGACTAGGCATGGCGCCTGTGCTCGGGCCCGTCCCTGCAGCGTCGATAAAACCAACGACTGAGCTCTATCTGGCGGGCCGGCCCCATTCACGTCACCTCCTGGGGTCATCGGTGCTTGGCCTCCTCATGCGATAGCCTCAGGAGATCCGCTCGGCACAGGTTGCCTAACCATCTCGCAGGACCACCACAACCATCAAGAGCCAAGACCAGGCGCAACCCGCCTTGAGGTAGGGCCTTGTGAGTCCCGCGCTGGCTCATGAGTGCCTAGACACACCTTGTCCAGCCCTGCCATGCAAGCCACGTATCAGGGCGGGGTTGTACATGCCCCGTGGGCTCCACTCAGAGGGAGATCTCACCCACGCACCAGTGGAAGCACCATGCTCCGCGCTGGCAGTCGACACTGCCATGGAGCGGCTATGCCCGTGCAAGTGCGGAAGCGCTATGCTCCGCGCTGGTGATAAACAACTGAGGGCGGCCTCATGGCCGTATCAACCTCAGGGAGCCTCTAAGCTCAGTGTCTGGCCTCATCGCAACACCTCCCCTCGAGAAAGTCGCATGAAGGAGCTGGGCACGGGGGCTGCGCTCGGGTCACGCCCGAGCGTACGCCACCCTGCCAGGTCCCTCGGACCTGGTCGTCGCGTAGGGATGGCAATTCTATCCACGGATCTAGATACCCATGAATACCCAACCCGGTTGGGCAAGGGTATGGAGCACATTTTCGCCTATGGGTCCATGGATATGGATACCCACGAACAGCCGGGTTTTTCATGGTTATAGTTTGTGCTCCATGGATATCCAATGGATACCCGTATGACATGTGGGGCCATATGCCAGTGATAGTAGAAAGAGCGAATCAATGGTAAATGGCAGGAAATATGCAACTTGTTCCATGAGCTATATGCTGCAGAATCAACCTCTGGTATGTCACACTTAACCTACTTATGCATGTAGCTTATGTTGTCATTTATGAGTGGATGATGATGAGTTAATTTGCTCTTTAGGAAGGCTTCATGCTGACTTTTCTATGCCCATGGAGCTCCCTGGGTATGTGGGTATCCAGTGGGTTTGGACATGGGCACAAGTTTTGCCCATGGATAATTTGGTGGATGGGCAGAGGGTAGGAAGATGGGTCATGGGTTGGATTTGGACCAGCTCCACCCGCCCCAAACCGACCCATTGCCATCCCTATAGTCACGCGCCCTCCCAAGCGGAGCCAAGGTATGAAGGTCGTTTGGACGTCAAGGGGGACTCCTGAGCATCGCGACTCAGGAGCCTAACTGGCACATAGCCCCTCACTCCTTGGTCCGTCCTGGTGATCCGGGCGGTCCAATGGCGGCTGAGGTACGCGCGGGGTCGGGCCCTGCCGACGTAGAACACTAGGCCTACTCTCGCGTCTCCTTTCTATAAACTGTTTGCGCGTCAAGGGGGACTCCTGAGCATCGCGACTCAGGAGCCTAACTGGCCACGTAGCCCCTCACTCCTTCGTCCATCCTGGTGATCCAGACGGCCCAATGGCGCTGAGGTATGTGCGGGGTCGGGCCCTGCCGACGCAGAACACCAAAGCAAATGGAAAGGAAATTGTGGAATTTCAAACAAATATTACAAGACATACTGTTTCTCGAATGTCAAGCACAAGTTTATATGCCTCCACAAGGCATGGTTCATGTTGCAGAAGCAAAGCAGGAAAAGGAGCCGCCGACAAGTCATCCCATCATCGCTGGACGCCGCCATCACTTGCAAGAGGCGTCCCTTCGACGATGATGCCGCCCTCACCTGAGCCGCCAGTCGGAGTTGCAGGTTCAGCAGCTTCACCAGTTGGGGGCGCAGGGTCGAAGGCGCGGAACTTCTTTAGCAGAGCCTCCACCTGGCCCTTCACAGCTTCAGCGGCAGCTGCGTAGCGCTCGCCATCCACAGGCTCCACCAGCTCGTCAAGGTTGGCGTCAGGATCACGAAGATGGAGATGGCTGAAAACGCGCGTCAGCACGGCCAAGGAAAGCGTGCGGGCTTCCTCCTCCACCAAGGGGCCGATCCTGTCCACGACATCCTCAAGTGCCACGACCAGATGAGGAGCAGCTGGGTGGGGCCCTCGTCGGCTGTCGCCAGCGGCTCCTCCAAGTCCTTCTCGTAGAGTGCCCGTAGGGCCACATGGGACCTCTCCTCAAGGGACATGAAGACCACGCAGTCCTCAGCCAGGACCTTCGCCTTGACTTCCAGATCGGCCTTCTCCGCCTTCACCTTCTGCTCTAGCTTCTCCAGCCGGCTATGCTCCATGGCCTGCACCTTTGCCAGCTGCTCCAGCTCGGTGTTGCGACCCCTGACGGCGTCCTCCTGGGCCTTCATCTTCTCCTCCTCCGCCTTGCTGTCTCGAGCTTCGGTCGCACGCTCGTTGTGCGTGGTCTCCAGCTCGGCCTCTAGCGACCGACAGCGATCCTGGGCGGCCCCGATGTCCTTCAGCGCCACCTCACGAGCAGCCACGGCTTGGGAGGTGGTCCGCTTGTCCTTCTCGGAGGCCGCCGCAGCTTGGGTCAATGAAGCATGGACGGACGCATCGGAGTGAAGCCAGCCCGAAATTAGCTCCAGGCGCTCGGCCGCTAGGTGACTGTCGGTGCCTTGAAGATCCTCTTGCAGCAGGGTCAGCGCGGAGAGAGCACACTCCAGGACGTCAGGGGAGGCGGAAGAATTCAAGGTCAGCAGTGCGGCAGAAGGAGGAGATAATGTCATCACCATGGCCTCAGAGGCTTGGAGCTCCTGAACTTAGGGGACCCCAGCAACCGAGCTGGACGTCGGCACCTACGGAGCCAGCGGGGCTACGGGGGCTGCATCCTCCGGAGGACACCCCCCCAAGTCTCGTGTGGACGATCGGGCCGGGGAAGCTCGAGCGCTCTCACTGCCCTTCCCTGTAGAGGAGGGTGCGGCCGCTACAGGCGATTTGGTCCCGAGAAGTACCGCTGCTTCCTCCTTCCTCTTCTTCGCCGCGGGCGTCGGTCTAATTGCACAACGGAGAAGCGTCAAGAATCAACAGCAGAAGCAAGAACAAGGCAGGATGAGAATACTTACTGGTCCACCGTGGCGTAGTCTCTCCACTTCCTAAGCTTGAAGCCTGAGAGCCTCGCAGCCTAAGGCGTGGGCAGGCGGCCTCCGGGCGCTGAAGAGGGGCCAACAGATAGGCCGGAAGCAGCTCCAGGCAGCGTCAGAACGGGGGCGTTGTTTTGGGAGATCAGCGCCGACCTTACCCTCGTCGGAACCTCGGCCGGTGACCTCCTTCGTGGACTGACCTTGCACCCGGTGGAGCCCCCTGCAGCGCGCAGCTCCCCACTGATAGAGGCAAAGGTGTCCCGTCTTTCGATGAGATGGTGGATTTCGCTTTGGTGGAAGTCGACTTTGACGATCCGACTACGAACGTGCGAGGACGTCGCGCCTTAGCAATCGCTAAACCAACTCCGAGAGGTTATTGACCACGCCGGAGCACGATCAACCTGACCACGAGGGTCTGTTTCCTGCGAGCAAACGAAGAACAAGCAAGAAACTAAGATTGCAATCTGGATATTGCGAATATAAGATGAAAGCTTTATTGATCAAGGTGGGGTTCTGTGACGCCTTTGTCTGGTCGTTGAACACAAACGAAGTACGCGAAGTTGCAGCTATGGCGAACTTTTAATCTAAACAAAACCCAAAGTCTAAACGATGCCCTAAGGGCTGTATATATGGAGGAAGAGGGGGGAATTTCGTGGCCCTTGGTGGAGGGGTCCGAAATCAACCGTATCTCTTATTTCCCCACACATACGGACTCTAAAAATAGCCTATACTTATGTATTTCGAAATTACATGGGCCTGGCCCAATAATAAGGTGACGCAGCACCTAAAATAGCCTCGGGACGAAATTTATGAAGTGGCATCTTGTATATTTCGTCCAAGGCTTCATGCACCCATTATGGTGGCTTCAAAGTCCTGAAATCATCACTTGTCACTCCGTTCTTGTTTCCCTTGCGCATGCCATCATCTCCATGCTTGTTCTTGCTCCAATGTTCATCCTTCTCCAAGCTAGGCCCTTCATTTGTAAGCAAAACAAATGTATCCAATTTAGGCAGCATCATATTCTCATGAACATTAGAATCATTACCAAGAAACGAAAGTACCTGGTAATTTAATTGGCGTGCACGAGCTCTAGTAATTGGTCCAGTATGTATAGCAGCAGGGGCTGTGGGTGTAACAATTGTATTGATGTCCTCATCACCATGGTAGAAACAATCACTATACTCTTGTTCATAAGGATAAAAATATTACTTTGCTTCCTATGACTCCTGATTCCATTTTGAAAGATGATATTAATAGAGCTAATAAAGCAAAACAGGAGACGAATAAGAGTGAAAATCAGATTGTGGCAAAAGAATTTGAGCAACAAATGAAGCCTAATAATAAACCATCTAGTGTTGCTTCTGAAATTAAATTGAAAAGTGCATGTTTATTTGCCACCAAATCTGATATTGATGAGCTAGATTTCAGCAAATCTGTTTGCTATGCTTTTGTGTGCAAAGAGGCATTATTTTCATTCGAGGACGTGCCTTCCTCTTTGCCTCCTGCTGTCACTAACATTTTGCAGGAGTTCGCTGACGTCTTTCCACAAGACGTGCCATCGGGATTACCGCCTATTCGAGGGATTGAGCATCAGATTGACTTAATTCCCGGTGCTTCACTGCCAAACCGTGCACCATACCGTACCAATCCAGAGGAGACGAAGGAGATTATGCGTCAAGTACAAGAGCTTCTCGACAAAGGTTATATACGCGAATCCCTTAGTCCTTGTGCTGTTCCTATTATTCTAGTGCCGAAAAAGGATGGTACATCACGTGTGTGTGTTGATTGTAGAGGCATTAATAATATTACTATTCGTTATCGTCATCCTATTCCTAGGCTAGATGATATGCTTGATGAATTGAGTGGCTCTACAATATTCTCCAAAGTTGATTTGCGTAGTGGCTACCATCAAATTCGTATGAAATTGGGAGATGAATGGAAAACAGCATTTAAAACTAAGTTTGGATTATATGAGTGGTTAGTCATGCCTTTTGGGTTAACTAATGCACCTAGTACTTTCATGAGATTAATGAACGAAGTTTTACGTGCTTTCATTGGACGATTTGTGGTAGTTTACTTTGATGACATATTGATTTATAGCAGATCTTTGGAAGAACATTTGGAACATTTACGTGCTGTTTTTATTGCTCTACGTGATGCACGTTTGTTTGGTAACCTTGGGAAGTGCACCTTTTGCACCGACCGAGTATCTTTTCTTGGCTATGTTGTTACTTGATAGAGGCAAAGGTGTCCCGTCTTTCGATGAGATGGTGGATTTCGCTTTGGTGGAAGTCGACTTTGACGATCCGACTACGAACGTGCGAGGACGTCGCGCCTTAGCAATCGCTAAACCAACTCCGAGAGGTTATTGACCACGCCGGAGCACGATCAACCTGACCACGAGGGTCTGTTTCCTGCGAGCAAACGAAGAACAAGCAAGAAACTAAGATTGCAATCTGGATATTGCGAATATAAGATGAAAGCTTTATTGATCAAGGTGGGGTTCTGTGACGCCTTTGTCTGGTCGTTGAACACAAACGAAGTACGCGAAGTTGCAGCTATGGCGAACTTTTAATCTAAACAAAACCCAAAGTCTAAACGATGCCCTAAGGGCTGTATATATGGAGGAAGAGGGGGGAATTTCGTGGCCCTTGGTGGAGGGGTCCGAAATCAACCCTATCTCTTGTTTCCCCACACATATGGACTCTAAAAATAGCCTATACTTATGTATTTCGAAATTACATGGGCCTGGCCCAATAATAAGGTGTCGCAGCACCTAAAATAGCCTCGGGACGAAATTTATGAAGTGGCATCTTGTATATTTCGTCCAAGGCTTCATGCACCCATTATGGTGGCTTCAAAGTCCTGAAATCATCACTTGTAACTCCGTTCTTGTTTCCCTTGCGCATGCCATCATCTCCATGCTTGTTCTTGCTCCAATGTTCATCCTTCTCCAAGCTAGGCCCTTCATTTGTAAGCAAAACAAATGTATCCAATTTAGGCAGCATCATATTCTCATGAACATTAGAATCATTACCAAGAAACGAAAGTACCTGGTAATTTAGTTGGCGTGCACGAGCTCTAGTAATTGGTCCAATATGTATAGCAGCAGGGGCTGTGGGTGTAACAATTGTATTGATGTCCTCATCATCCTCCCCTTCTTGAAATGAAGTCGTCCTCGACGGAAGTTCATCTTCCTTACCCAAATAAGGCTTCAAATCTGCAATGTTAAAAGTGGGACTAACCCCAAAATCTGCAGGTAGCTCAAGTTTATATGCATTATCATTTATTTTCTCTAACACCTTAAAGGGACCATCAGCACGTGGCATTAGCTTTGATTTGCGCAAATCAGGAAATCTATCCTTACGCAAATGTAACCAAACAAGATCTCCAGGTGCAAACACAACATGTTTTCTACCCTTATCTCCAGCAAGTTTATATTTAGCATTCATACGCTCAATGTTTTCCTTAGTTAACTCATGCATTTTTAATATCAATTCAGCACGTTGTTTAGCATCAAAATTAACCTTCTCCGAAGATGGAAGAGGCAACAAATCAATAGGTGCACGAGGTAGGAAACCATACACAACTTCAAAAGGGCACATCTTAGTAGTAGAATGCAATGAACGATTATAAGCAAATTCAATATGAGGCAAGCATTCCTCCCACATTTTCTTATTATTCTTCAAAACAGCCCTAAGCATAGTAGACAACGTTCTATTGACTACTTCAGTTTGTCCATCAGTTTGGGGGTGACAAGTAGTACTAAAAAGCAGTTTAGTCCCCAACTTAGCCCATAAACATCTCCAAAAGTGGCTAAGAAATTTAGTATCACGATCTGAAACAATAGTATTTGGCACACCATGCAAGCGAATAATTTCACGAAAGAACAAATCAGCAACATTAACAGCATCATCGCTTTTATGACATGGTATAAATGATAGAGGCGAGGGTCCCGATCTTTCGATGAGATGATAACTATCGATTTGGTGGAGACGACTTTGACAATTCGACTACAAACATGCACGACGTTGCGCCTTAGCAATCGCTAAACCAATCTCCTGAGGTTACTGACGATGCTGGAAGCACGGTCAGCCTGACCACGAAGGTCTATTCCTGCAAGCAATCGAAGAACGAGCAAGAATATGATAAAGCAATCTGAATATTGCAAATATATATGAAGTATTGATAATGGTGGGGATCCGGAAGCGGTCTTGGTCTGGTCGTTGGACACAAACGAAGTACACGAAGTTGCAATGGCTAACTTTTAACTAAACAAATCCCAAGGAAAAGCTACTAGATGGATCTACTTATATAGGAGCAAGGGGTGGCGGCCAAGGAGGTGGGAGGACGTCCCAAGGCAGCCTAAAACTAAATCTAGGTCGTACAAGGCCAATGGGCCCAAGTGGAGGTGATGTAACACCTTTGGACTTGTAGTTTGACTCGGATTCTGCTGCAGCATCAGATTGTTTCGTCCACAACTCAACGCTCCGGACGAATTTGAAGGTGATTCCAATTGGGTTGGAAAGTGCACGAAATCTAGTTTCCAACAAAAAAAGAATCACCCAATTCGGAGTCCGTATGAAAAACTTGTGTGCATTTTGAGTCAGGTGTGTGTGTGCAGTCCGAATCTGAATCCAGAACGTGAGAGACTTGGACTCTATCTTCTCTTGGGCCAAAAGTGACGTGAGAGAACTTTTTGGACAGCAAATAAACATCTCTTTCTTCTTTATCTTCATATGTGGATTGTACAAATGTCCCATACACCTGCAATTAGACAAAACACAAAAGTGTGTGAAGTATTTTTGTTCTGGATAACATAAATAGATTATTGAATAGTTTGCACTAGAAATCACGTGACAAATATGCATATATGCAATATTTTTGGTCATATCCAAGGTAGTCATGTCCTCATCAGATGTGGATGTGGTCTTGTGGTGAGAGAAAGCTTCTCCACCATCTCCATGCTAGCCAAGTTGTTGCAGCTCCCTCCGTCTATGATGACGCGCACAGAACGTTCCTTCACAACTCCCTTGGTATGGAACAAATTGTGCCTCTGATTTTGCTCAGCTTGTGTGACCTGCATACTCAAAACACGTTGAGCAACTAAACATTCATACCTGTCAGCGTCTTCAGGAGCCATGTATTGCGTCTCATGATCAGAATCATCTCCACCATGTTCTTCACGTGTAATAAGAGCCAAAGTCTCCTCATCATAGTCACTAGCGGACTCATATCCACCATCCGCGGTAGCAATCATCACACGCGGAGATTTGCATTCTCTTGCATAATGACCTCCTCCCTTACAACGACGACAAATAATATCACTTGTGTGCCCTGTTGATGCCATGGAAGAAGAAGAACGCTGTGCAGGCCCCGCAGGTGCGCTCTTGGCAGATAATGGTGGTTGTGCCTGTTTTCTTGTATCACGGCTGGAGGTGGCACCGGATGGAGGTGCTGGTGCAGTTGAAGTAGAAGATGCACGTGGTGTCCATGATGAAGGTCGGCCTGCAGAATAGTTAGTTCGCCCCAATGCTTGTCGATCCTGCACTTCACGTTCAGCTTTACAAGCAAGATGGAATAAACGAGTGATATTAGTATACTCCTTATAGTCTAGAATGGTCTGAATCTCTCTATTTAATCCACCCAGAAAACGTGCAAGCATAGCTTCATTCTCCTCAACAATACCACATCTAATCATGCCAGTTTGTAATTCCTGATAATATTCTTCTACAGAATTTTTCCCTTGTCTTAAACGCTGCAATTTTTGAAGCAATTCACGTTGATAATATGGTGGAACCCAACGCGTACGCATAGCAGTTTTCAAAGCAGCCCAAGTAGTTGGAATAGGATATAATGTACAATGTTCAGACCACCATACACATGCAAAACTAGTGAAAGCACAAACAGCAGCAGCAACTCGTCTCTCCTCAGGATATTGTAAACATGTAAATCGTTGTTCAGTTTCTAACTCCCAAGTAAGATATATATCAGGAACATATCTACCCTCAAATGGTGGAATATTCAATTTCAGTTTAGGAATATGGACATCATCTCGTACCTGAGGTGGTGGTGCAGGCCTACCATTACGAATATATACCTGAGGTCGACCTGCTGGTGGTGGTACAGGTGGCTGCACGTAGTGTTGATTTTGATCAACCTCATCCTCATAATCTCCCACATAATCATCCTCCTCCGCATCAGCAGCAGGAGCCACAGAAGTATCAACAGCAGCACCAACAGTTTGGCCAAACGCAAGAGGAACACGGCTTGCTCGGAGGAGGTCTGCTTCGCGACGTGGAGGTAGTCGTTGTTGTTTTTGTTGTTGGAGAGGTGCGTTAGGTGCAGCGGGTGGTGGTGGTGGAAGACGCGCGAGCAATTCATTAAACTTGTTATCGAGCTTTGTTTCGAACGTCTTCTCAAGGCCAGTGATCTTCTCCATGGCCTCTTCAAAATTGTTCAGCACATCTTGCACCTGTTCAGTCATCATTTGCTGAAACTTATCATGAAGCTCCTTGTTCGATAAATTCTCCCAGTCAATCTCGTCGGCTTGTGATCCTGGCATGGTTAGCACCAATAGAAACACACAAGAATATGATCCTATAGACTACGAACAAGTGGTGGTGGTGGGTGTCACAAATCCGTCAAGCAAATCTCAAATTCTTACCAGTTCTTACCCAGCAGCAGGCGGTGATCGGCAACCGTTGTAGTCAAAAACTCTCAAAGCTTGGATAGAGCGATTACCAGGGAGAGTCAAACGCACGACGTAGATGTATGTGGAGCTGGGAAGGCTTATAATATGGTAGCAAAAAGGGTCAGCAATAATCAATTCAGAGATGCAAAGTTGAATAAACGCTCAACGACGGTACTGTGCTGGTCCTAGGCTAGACTGTGCTAGAGACGCGAGCCTAGAACACTAACAAAATCACGGCGCGGCACGTAAACAAGGGAAAAGCACACTCTGAATTTTTTTTTCGCTCTTTTTTTTTTGCGCTCTCTCTTTTATTTTTTTGCGCTGCTTTTTTTTTTTTGCGAAAAATCACTATAATGGCGAGTGTCTCAAAACTCTTCCTAGCTCAAACTGACAGGATGGGCACGAAATTTTTTCGACCAATTTTTTTTTTCGGCTGCCCGGACCCAAAAACTCGAAACGGGTCAAAAAAAACTTCCTATAATGGCACCTGTCTCAAAACACTCAGAAACACCTAAAAATAGGATAGCCAGAAATTTTTTCGAAAAATGCGTTTTCGAAAAATTTTGGGCCTAAACGGAGCGTGGCTACCCGACTCTTTTTTTTTCCGAAACCTACTCCTGCAAGGAAACACGAATCGGAATCTAGATGGATCCCGAAAACAAACCTAATAAGCAAAAAACTCGGATTGGTGGTGGATATATGGTGGTGGTATATGGCAGCGGTGGTGGTAGCGGTGGTAGTATATGGATATGGATCGGTGGTGGTATATGGACACGGATTGGTGGTTTTATATGGATACGGATTCGGTGCGGTGGTGGTAGATGGCAGGGGCGATGATGATGGTGCGGCGGCGGCGTGACAACTTATGACCAGAACTCGAAACTCTAAAAGACTAGACTCTAAGACCAGCAACTAGACACGACGATGCAACCGCAAATTCAACAAAGCAAAACCCTAAAAAGATTATGCAAGGCTCAGATTGGTTCGGATATGATGAACTAACCCTAAATTTTTTTTGTGGCTTTTTCGTGGACTATAGGTATGAAGAGCAGACTCGATCTAAACTACTAAAAAACTGTAAAATCTCACCGAGCAACCTGGAAATCTGATACCACTTGATAGAGGCAAAGGTGTCCCGTCTTTCGATGAGATGGTGGATTTCGCTTTGGTGGAAGTCGACTTTGACGATCCGACTACGAACGTGCGAGGACGTCGCGCCTTAGCAATCGCTAAACCAACTCCGAGAGGTTATTGACCACGCCGGGGCACGATCAACCTGACCACGAGGGTCTGTTTCCTGCGAGCAACGAAGAACAAGCAAGAAACTAAGATTGCAATCTGGATATTGCGAATATAAGATGAAAGCTTTATTGATCAAGGTGGGGTTCTGTGACGCCTTTGTCTGGTCGTTGAACACAAACGAAGTACGCGAAGTTGCAGCTATGGCGAACTTTTAATCTAAACAAAACCCAAAGTCTAAACGATGCCCTAAGGGCTGTATATATGGAGGAAGAGGGGGGAATTTCGTGGCCCTTGGTGGAGGGGTCCGAAATCAACCCTATCTCTTGTTTCCCCACACATACGGACTCTAAAAATAGCCTATACTTATGTATTTCGAAATTACATGGGCCTGGCCCAATAATAAGGTGACGCAGCACCTAAAATAGCCTCGGGACGAAATTTATGAAGTGGCATCTTGTATATTTCGTCCAAGGCTTCATGCACCCATTATGGTGGCTTCAAAGTCCTGAAATCATCACTTGTAAGTCCGTTCTTGTTTCCCTTGCGCATGCCATCATCTCCATGCTTGTTCTTGCTCCAATGTTCATCCTTCTCCAAGCTAGGCCCTTCATTTGTAAGCAAAACAAATGTATCCAATTTAGGCAGCATCATATTCTCATGAACATTAGAATCATTACCAAGAAACGAAAGTACCTGGTAATTTAGTTGGCGTGCACGAGCTCTAGTAATTGGTCCAGTATGTATAGCAGCAGGGGCTGTGGGTGTAACAATTGTATTGATGTCCTCATCACCCACTTTCCAGGAGGGCATCAGCCTCGTCATTATTAGCAGGCAGGGTGCGGAGGATGTCAGCCTTGCGCAAAGGGGAGGCCTTCCCCGCCCCTTCGCGGGTCGTCTCCGAGTCGCCCTCCTCCTCCTCCTCCTCTTCTTCCTCCGCCCGAGACTCGTTGGAAGACACGTCCATCGGAATCGTCGTCACTGGAACGTTCGAGGGCACAAGCGGCATGAGCCCACGCCCGTCGAAGTCAGGCAGAGCGGCGACAACCTTCGCCCCATCCGGATGGCCGTACAAGGGAACGAAGGAGTCCGGCAGGTACCCTTGGTCGTCCCCGACCAAGGAGCAGAGGCCGAGCGCAGCTCCTCGTTAGAAAGGGCCTCCGGGCGCAGGCGGAGGTCGTCCCCTTCGTCTCCAAGCTTCCACAAGGGGTGCGGGCGCGACTGGATGGGAGCCACGTGCTGCTTCATGAATTCTTTAACAATCATGGCCCCCGTCAACTTCGCCGCCCTTGAATCATCAGGCCTCAGGTCGGCGTTCATCCTCTCCAACACCTGTGCCGCCCGGGAGTCGGTGAGCTTCACGCGAAGCCACCCCTCATGGGACATAGGCATCTCCGTCGGCTGCACCAGTCGGGGGTGGGTGCGCTTGGCGTCCATCAAGACCTACTTGCCCCTGAAGCCCTCGGCCTTCTTCTCGTCCTTCGAGATGGCGTTGGTCTTGTTGTCTGCGACGAGGCCAACGCACCCAGAGCAGTGGCCCTCTTTGATCCAGAGGAAGAAGAAGTGGCGCAGCAGCGCCACGGACGGCATCACCCCAACATACGCCTCGAAGTAGAAGGCGAAGATCGACAGGAGGAGGATGGAGTTGGGATGGAGATGGAGAGCATGGATATTGTAATGGCTAATGATGAGGACATCAATACCATTGTTACACCCACAGCCCCTACTGCTACATATATGGGACCAATTACTAGAGCTCGCGCACGCCAATTAAATTATCAGGTACTTTCGTTTCTTGGTAATGATTCTAATGTTCATGAGAATATGATGCTGCCTAAATTGGATACATTTGTTTTGCTTACAAATGAAGGGCCTAGCTTGGAGAAGGATGAACATTGGAGCAAGAACAAGCATGGAGATGATGCCATGCGCAAGGGGAACAAGAACGGAGTTACAAGTGATGATTTCAGGACTTTGAAGCCACCATAATGGGTGCATGAAGCCATGGACGAAATATACAAGATGCCACTTCATAAATTTCGTCCCGAGGCTATTATAGGTGCTACGTCACCTTTTTATTGGGCCAGGCCCATGTAATTTCGAAATACATAAGTATAGGCTATTTTTAGAGTCCGTATGTGTGGGGAAACAAGAGATAGGGTTGATTTCGGACCCCTCCACCAAGGGCCACGAAATTCCCCCTCTCTTCCTCCATATATACAGCCCTTAGGGCACCATTTAGACTTTGGGTTTTGTTTAGATTAAAAGTTCGCCATAGCTGCAACTTCGCGTACTTCGTTTGTGTTCAACGACCAGACAAAGGCGTCACAGAACCCCACCTTGATCAATAAAGCTTTCATCTTATATTCGCAATATCTAGATTGCAATCTCAGTTTCTTGCTTGTTCTTCGTTTGCTCGCAGGAAACAGACCCTCGTGGTCAGGTTCATCGTGCTCCGGCGTGGTCAATAACCTCTCGGAGTTGGTTTAGCGATTGCTAAGGCGCGACGTCCTCGCACGTTCGTAGTCGGATCGTCAAAGTCGACTGCCACCAAAGCGATATCCATCATCTCATCGAAAGACGGGACACCTTTGCCTCTATCAAGTGGTATCAGATTTCCAGGTTGCTCGGTGAGATTTTACAGTTTTTCGTAGTTTAGATCGAGTCTGTTCTTCATACCTATAGTCCACGAAAAAGCCACAAATTTTTTTTTTAGGGTTGGTTCATCATATCCGAACCAATCTGAGCCTTTGCATAATCTTTTTAGGGTTTTGCTTTGTTGAATTTGCGGTTGCATCGTCGTGTCTAGTTGCTGGTCTTAGAGTCTAGTCTTTTAGAGTTTCGAGTTCTGGTCATAAGTTGTCACACCGCCGCCGCACCATCATCATCACCCCTGCCATCTACCACCACCGCTTATCCACCACCGCTTCGAATCCGTATCCATATACCACCACAGCTGTCATATACCACCACCGCTGCCATCTACCACCATATATCCACCACCAATCCGAGTTCTTGTCATATTAGGTTTGTTTTCGAGATCCATCTAGATTCCGATTCGTGTTTCCTTGCCGGAGTAGGTTTCGAAAAAAAAAAGAGTCGGGAAACCACGCTCCGTTTAGGCCCAAAATTTTTCGAAAACGCATTTTTCGAAAAAAATTCTGGCTATCCTTTTTTAGGTGTTTTCTGAGTGTTTTGAGACACGTGCCATTATAGGAAGTTTTTTTTGACCCGTTTCCAGTTTTTGGGTCCGGGCAGTCAAAAAAAAATTTGGTCGAAAAAATTTCGTGCCCATCCTGTCAGTTTGAGCTAGGAAGAGTTTTGAGACACCCGCCATTATAGTGATTTTTCGCAAAAAAAAAAGCAGCAAAAAAAGAGAGCGAAAATAAATAAATTCCAGAGTGTGCTTTTCCCTTGTTTACGTGCCGCGCCGTGATTTTGTTGGTATTCTAGGCTCGCGGCTCTAGCACAGTCTAGCCTAGGACCAGCACAGTACCGTCGTTGAGCGTTTATTCAACTTTGCATCTCTGAATTGATTATTGCTGACCCTTTTTGCTACCATATTATAAGCCTTCCCAGCTCCACATACATCTACGTCGTGCGTTTGACTCTCCCTGGTATTCGCTCTATCCAAGCTTCTCCATCTCCATGCAAGCCAAGTTGTTGCAGCTCCCTCCGTCTATTATGACGCGCACAGAACGTTCCTTCACAACTCCCTTGGTATGGAACAAATTTCGCCTCTGATTTTGCTCAGCTTGTGTGACCTGCACACTCAAAACACGTTGAGCAACTAAACATTCATACCTGTCAGCGTCTTCAGGAGCCATGTATTGCGTCTCATGATCAGAATCATCTCCACCATGTTCCTCACGTGTAATAAGAGCCAATGTCTCCTCATCATAGTCACTAGCGGACTCATATCCACCACCCTCGGTAGCAATCATCACACGCGGAGATTTGCATTCTCTCGCATAATGACCTCCTCCTTACAACGACGACAAATAATATCACGTGTGTGCCCTGTTGATGCCCTGGAAGAAGAAGAACTCTGTGCAGGCCCGGCAGGTGCGCTCTTGGCAGATAATGGTGGTTGTTCCTGTTTTCTTGTATCACGGCTGTAGGAGGCACCTGATAGAGGTGCTGGTGCAGTTGAAGTAGAAGATGCACGCGGTGTCCATGATGAAGGTCGGCCTGCAGAAAAGTTAGTTCGCGCCAATGCTTGTCGATCCTGCACTTCACGTTCAGCTTTACAAGCAAGATGGAATAAACGAGTGATATTAGTATACTCCTTATAGTCTAGAATGGTCTGAATCTCTCTATTTAATCCACCCAGAAAACGTGCAAGCATAGCTTCATTCTCTCACCACAAGACCACATCCACATCCTTACTACATCCAATGGTTCAACAACAGCGGCAAGGTTAAGGTAACACGTACTGTTCGTGTGCATTTTAGTATCTCTACATATGCTGATTATGTTGATTGTGATGTGGTACCTATGCAAGCATGTTCCTTATTACTTGGTAGACCATGGCAATTTGATAAAAATTCTGTACACCATGGTAGAAACAATCACTATACTCTTGTTCATAAGGATAAAAATATTACTTTGCTTCCTATGACTCCTGATTCCATTTTGAAAGATGATATTAATATAGCTAATAAAGCAAAACAGGAGAAGAATAAGAGTGAAAATCAGATTGTGGCAAAAGAATTTGAGCAACAAATGAAGCCTAATAATAAACCATCTAGTGTTGCTTCTGAAATTAAATTGAAAAGTGCATGTTTATTTGCCACCAAATCTGATACTGATGAGCTAGATTTCAGCAAATCTGTTTGCTATGCTTTTGTGTGCAAAGAGGCATTATTTTCATTCGAGGACGTGCCTTCCTCTTTGCCTCCTGCTGTCACTAACATTTTGCAGGAGTTCGCTGACGTTTTTCCACAAGACGTGCCACCGGGATTACCGCCTATTCGAGGGATTGAGCATCAGATTGACTTAATTCCCGGTGCTTCACTGCCAAACCGTGCACCATACCGTACCAATCCAGAGGAGACGAAGGAGATTATGCGTCAAGTACAAGAGCTTCTCGACAAAGGTTATATAAGCGAATCCCTTAGTCCTTGTGTTGTTCCTATTATTCTAGTGCCGAAAAAGGATGGTACATCAGTATGTGTGTTGATTGTAGAGGCATTAATAATATTACTATTCGTTATCGTCATCCTATTCCTAGGCTAGATGATATGCTTGATGAATTGAGTGGCTCTACAATATTCTCCAAAGTTGATTTGCGTAGTGGCTACCACCAAATTCGTATGAAATTCGTAGGACATCAATACCATTGTTACACCCACAGCCCCTACTGCTACATATATGAGACCAATTACTAGAGCTCGCGCACGCCAATTAAATTATCAGGTACTTTCGTTTCTTGGTAATGATTCTAATGTTCCTGAGAATATGATGCTGCCTAAATTGGATACATTTGTTTTGCTTACAAATGAAGGGCCTAGCTTGGAGAAGGATGAACATTGGAGCAAGAACAAGCATGGAGATGATGCCATGCGCAAGGGGAACAAGAACGGAGTTACAAGTGATGATTTCAGGACTTTGAAGCCACCATAATGGGTGCATGAAGCCATGGACGAAATATACAAGATGCCACTTCATAAATTTCGTCCCGAGGCTATTATAGGTGCTGCGTCACCTTTTTATTGGGACAGGCCCATGTAATTTCGAAATACATAAGTATAGGCTATTTTTAGAGTCCGTATGTGTGGGGAAACAAGAGATAGGGTTGATTTCGGACCCCTCCACCAAGGGCCACGAAATTCCCCCTCTCTTCCTCCATATATACAGCTCTTAGGGCACCGTTTAGACTTTGGGTTTTGTTTAGATTAAAAGTTCGCCATAGCTGCAACTTCACGTACTTCGTTTGTGTTCAACGACCAGACAAAGGCGTCACAGAACCCCACCTTGATCAATAAAGCTTTCATCTTATATTCGCAATATCCAGATTGCAATCTTAGTTTCTTGCTTGTTCTTCGTTTGCTCGCAGGAAACAGACCCTCGTGGTCAGGTTGATCGTGCTCCAGCGTGGTGAATAACCTCTTGGAGTTGGTTTAGCGATTGCTAAGGCGCGACGTCCTCGCACGTTCGTAGTCGGATCGTCAAAGTCGACTGCCACCAAAGCGATATCCATCATCTCATCAAAAGACGGGACACCTTTGCCTCTATCAGCTAAGGACAGAGTAGAAGAAGTCGGAGAAGGGTGGAACCAGCCCGGCGATGATGCTGCTCATGAAGAAGGGGTAGAAGGTTCCGCCTGAGGCCTAAGGCTCATCGAAGCCATCCCAGAGCACAATCTTCCTCTTCTTAGCACCCTCTGCTGCCATTAGGAGCACGTTGGCAAGGTTCTTCTCTGAAACGCTCGGCGCATTGAGTGCCGGCTCGTACCAAGATGACGAGGGAGTGGCCCGAGCTTTCTTGGGCGCCATTGGCGGCGGGCTTGAAGGAGGATCCGGGCTGATCTGGAGTCAGGGCAGGCTCTGATTACTAACTTGTAACACCCACGATGCGGCTATATCTCCCACGTGTCGAAGCACAACTTAGAGGCATAACCACATAGTAGGCATGTCGCAAGAGGGGTCATCTTTACACATTCGATGTACTGAATAAGAAAGGGATAAAGAGTTGGCTTACAATCGCCACTTCACACAATACATAAATAAAGCATTACATCATGCAGAATACAATTAAGGTCCGACTACGGAACCAACATTAAAGAAGATAACCCCTAATGCTAGATCCCCGATCGCCCCAACTGGGCTCCACTACTGATCAACTGGAAATGAAACAAGAGTACGATCAAGATCTTCACCTGGCTCCCACTTGAGCTCAGTTGCGTCACCTGCACTGGCATCATCGGCACCTGCAACTTTTTTGGAAGTATCTATGAGTCACGGGGACTCAGCAATCTCACACCCTCGCGATCAAGACTATTTAAGCTTATGGGTAGGAAAAGGTAGTGAGGTGGAGCTGCAGCAAGCACTAGCATATATGGTGGCTAACATACGCAAATAAGAGCGAGAAGAGAAGCAATACAACGGTTGTGAACTAGAAGTGATCAAGAAGTGATCCTGAAACTAGTTACGATCAAGCATAACACAAGAACCGTGTTCACTTCCTAGACTCCGCCGGAAAGAGACCATCACGGCTACACACGTGGTTGATTCATTTTAATTAAGTTAAGTGTCAAGTTCTCTACAACCAGATATTAACAAATTCCCATCTGCCCACAACCACAGGCACGGCTTTCGAAAGTTCAAAACCCTGCAGGGGTGTCCCAACTTAGCCCATCACAAGCTCTCACGGTCAACGAAGAATATTCCTTCTCCCAGGAAGACCCGATCAGACTCGGAATCCCAGTTGCAAGACATAACGACAATGGTAAAACAAGACCAGCAAAGCTGCCCGATGTGCCGACAAATCCCGATAGGAGCTGCACATATCTCGTTCTCAGGGCACACTGTTTGAGCCAGACATTGGGTTAGCATAGACCCTGGTTGCCCAGGGGGCGCCAGACATCGCTCAGGTTGGACCAACACTTAGAGAAGCACTGGCCCGGAGGTTTAAAATAAATATGACCCTTGAGTCTGCAGAACCCAAGGGAAAAAGGCTTAGGTGGCAAATGGTAAAACCATGGTTGGGCGTTGCTGGAGGAGTTTTATTCAAGGCGAACTGTCAAGGGGTCCCCATAACACCCAACCGCATAAGGAACGCAAAAATCAAGGAACATAACACCGGTAGGACGATAACTAGGTTGGCAAGAGTGGAACAAAACACCAGGCATAAGGCCGAGCATTCCACCCTTTACCAAGTATATAGGTGAATTAAAGTAAACAAGATATAATAATGATATCCCAACAATTACCATGTTCTAACAAGGAACAAACTCCATCTTCACCTGCAACTAGCAACGCTATAAGAGGGGTTGAGCAAAGCGGTAACATAGCCAAACAATGGTTTGCTAGGACAAGGTGGGTTAGAGGTTTGACATGGCAATATGGGAGGCATGATATAGAAAGTGGTAGGTATCGGGGCATAGCAAAAGAGCGAGCAACTAGCAAGCAAAGATAGAAGTGATTTCGAGGGTATGGTCATCTTGCCTGCAAAGTTCTCTGAGTTGACATAAGCTTGGTCCTCGTAAGCGTACTCAACGGGTTCCTCAATCACGAACTCGTCTCCCGGCTCTTCCCAAGGCAAGAACACAAACAAAGGAAACCACAATCAACCACGGTCCAATGCGCAAGCAACATGATGCAAAACATGGCATGATATGCGGGATGTGATATGCAATGCATATGCGTGCTTCGGAAGGGA
This sequence comes from Triticum dicoccoides, assembly GCF_002162155.2. Lineage (NCBI taxonomy): Eukaryota > Viridiplantae > Streptophyta > Magnoliopsida > Poales > Poaceae > Triticum > Triticum dicoccoides. The sequence goes on along the minus strand of NC_041382.1, from coordinate 367,008,257 downwards.
AAGATTTAACCAGGCCTCAACTTGGCAAACTAAGAGTGCCGCTGGAAAGTTGAGTTGATTTCGGCCGAAATCGATATAAAGATCACCGGAATCGGATGCACGGTTTGCAAATGGCAAGCAAAACAAGAATGGCACAATTCTGCGATTAACAGCACGATGCCATCTAGAATGCAACAAGAAACTAAGCTACTGCACTCCAACATAGAAACAAAGCACATGGCAGTGATCTACTCAAGATGCTTAACAAAAGATGAACACTGAGCTATGGCTAAATCACACAAGAGCAGGTTCAAACAGCCATGGCAAAAGATATCAGCATCACAGACTTTGTGAAAAATACGAACATGTCAGGAATTAACATCAGGAAGCAATGTTTAGAGCAAGATATCAACATGCTACAGGAACAGAACATAGCAAACAAAGGCATGGCCTGAATCTACTCAAAGCATATAACAGAAGTCCCTTACTAACCATAAGCCAAGAGGGCAAAGAAAATATGATGGCACCCATGTAAACATAGCAAGTTTCGTTAAAAGATTCAGACTTAGCAGAAAACTGGGCATGGCATAAACAGAATTGTGAAGGCCTCTTTGCGAGCTCGATTCACTCACCAGAAGGCATTGCATGAAAGACTAAGCATACTACCAGCAAGAAGACATGTTCATGAAGCTAAACAAAGCAAGAACAAACTCATAGCATGCATGGATCAACTACAACAACCTTGGCAAAATTGATTAACACGTAAACAATCTGCCAGGAACATTTTATAGCAAAAGTAGAGTAAGATTGAGTCATGCTAGGGCATGCAAACAGGAGCATGGATGGGTAGAGCACAACCATACGTCCAAATCATCCTTACTGAACATACTCAAAAGAAGCATGGATCTCTCTGTAGCAACATGAATACATGGCATAAAAATAACAGCAGAGCAAAGAATTAGTAGAATTCTAAGTCCCTGAAATTAGCAATATCACGAGAGCTACTTTGCATGCTTGTGCTAGTCAACACATTGATCACAAAAATATATGGAATACACCCATAAAACACATGTAGAGCTCATGCCCATATGCAGCACAAAATAATCATGGCAAAAATTACAAATGCTCAAAATCTGATAAGAATCAGCACCTAACATCTTATAGCACTCTTGCATCAACTATTTGGGCATCAAGATGGACTCAAACAAGCATGGAACAATGGAACAAAATGAAGAGCACATCATGATAAACATTTTGATATCTCATATGCACAAAACGGACAACCGATCACAAAGTTATGGCATGATGAACAGGGCTCCAGAATGTGAAATGAAAAGGACTTGGGGAAATTCGAGGGGGCAGAAAGTCAACCTTTCTTCCAGATCTAGATCGGGACGGCTCGGATGACAAGGTTGACCGGAGTTCGACGCCGGAGTTCCGGGGAGGAGAGAGCCGACGATGGAGGAGGGGGCTCACCGGGCAGAGGAGCGGGCCAGGCGAGCTGGACGGGAGGCGGCGGCGACCGGCGAAGGAGCAAGGTGTCGCGGCGGTGAGCGGTTCGAGGGCGCGGCAGAGGCGGCGAGCTTCCGGCGAAGACGACGGTGATGTGCGGCGGCGCACGATGCGCGCGGGGCTCGGGGAGCCCGCGGGCGAGCGGTGGCGCGGTCGGGCCTGCGCGGGCTCACGATGGGCTCGGCGGGCCGCGCGGTGGAGGGGCGGGGCGCCGGGACGCGTGGTGGCGCCCGGTTGGGCGAGGGCGACGGCCTGCTGACGTGGCAACCCACGATTGGCCGGGGCAACATGGAGGGGAGCGACGGACATGTCCGGCGCGGCGCAGACGCGTCCGGACGCGCGGAGGAGGAGTTTGCTAGGGTTTAGACTGCGAATTTTTGGAGGGGACAAATATATAGGTAGAGGGAGCTAGGAGTGCCCAAATGAGGAGCAGTTTTCGGCCACGTGATCGTGATCGAATGATCGAGAGGACGGAGGGGGTTGGATGGGTCATTGGGCCACTTTGGAGGGGTGTTGGGCTGCAACAATCATGAGGCCTTTACGTTTCCCCGGTTAACCATTGGAGTATCAAACGAACTCCAAATGGCACGAAACTTGACAGGCGGTCTATCGGTAGTGTACTAAGGCTGCTTGGCAAATCTCAGTCCATTCCGAGAAAGTTTAACATCCACACACGAAAAGAGACAAAAGGGGCGCCGATGACATAGGAGTGTCGGATTGCAAAACAAACAACGGGGAAAATGCTCGGATGCATGAGACGAACATGTATGCAAATGCGATGCACATGATGATATGCATGACATGAACAAAATGCAAAACGAAAACAAAACCCAACCATGAAGGGAAAGCTCCTATCGCATCTCCGGAAAAGGCAAGAGTCGGAGTACAAATATGGAAAGTCGTATTCAGGGCGTTACAACACTCCACCACTACGAGAGGATCTCTTCCCGAGATCTAGGATGGCACCGGAGGGAAAACGGAAGAGGAAGATAAGAGGTAAAACTAAGTTGCTTCTTTGACAAACGAGTGAAACCAAAGAACCTTGAGATGTTGAATAAATTGAAAGAAAGAATGCAACAGAGATGAACGAAGTTGAAAGCACTCCGTTAGGAAAGAGGAACAAGGAAGAACAAATTCGGGCAGCACTCCGATTGAAAAGTGATATGCAACTTGATAAGATGAAAAGAACTTGAGCAGAGGGCACAACACTCTGGTTAAATGGATAAGCACGAAAGGAACACGACCCTGACAAAACAAGAAGATGGGTTGAAGAGAGCAACATCACAATGCCTCCGGAAGAAATGAGAGGATGGAATGGAATGAACGGAGGAGAAAACAATATCTTCTACCTCGAATGAGCTTGAAATCATCTTTAGGAGAAGGGTCGAATGGAGTTGTTGGAAAACCAACAACGAAAAGAGTAAGCTTGTTGTGGGCTTATAGAAAACATCTCAAAATCTTGAGGTGAAATTCTTCCACTAACAGAAACAATACATTGGAACTATATCAACAAGGAGACGAGAAAATTATTTCACCGGGAGGATAAAAGAAGAACTTGGGTCATTCATCAGCACCATTAATAGCAAGAATCCTTAGGAGAAGCTTTAGGTGAAATATAACCCAAGATAACTCCAATGAAGAGATTGATGGGTTTAAATATCTCATTCTTGTGAATGAAGAATGATATATTACCACCTCAAAAGATAAGGGAGAACAATTGCACTCCGGATTGGAAGATGAAGAATACTTGAGCTCCTTTGAAAAGAATCTCGTTGAACACTTCGAGATGGAATTAAATCCTTGATGAACCATCATGACGAACCTCCCTGAAGAACTCTGGTAATAAAAGGATGATCAAATGAGAGGAAAGAGAAGTTGAAAACACAAGGTGAATCCTTGTAATGATATATATGGAACTTCATGGTGATGAGAGCTTGGAACTCCAGCAAAAGAAAGATGAACAAAAGAAATCAAGAATTTTGATGAACCTCCTAAATAAGGAATTAATCACTTGGATGAAACAAGAATAAGAATTACATTATGCTTATCCTTCATCAATTAAATTGATAACAAGCAACGGATTTGGCATACTACTTATTCTCGTAGAAAGGATTAAGATAAATATTGCGCAACTTGGGAAGGTCTTCAACGAACCACTGGAAGGATTGAAACAACGAATAAATTGATACGATAACAAAGGAAAAGAAATCTTGAACGAACCACCGTAAGAATTGGAAATGAACGAGGTAAAGGGATGAATCACCGGTAAGAATTAGAGAACGAATGAGGATACTTGAGGGGATTTATATACAAGTGAATGAAGAGATCGTGAACTGATTAGATAATACTAGAATGATGCACCGGTAAGATTTGGAGAACAATAGCTGAAAGCTAAAAATGAATAAACCTGAATTAATGGCCTTCAGAGAATCAAACTAAAAAGAATATTGAATTGCTCCGGATAGGTGGAAAGAATTCTCACAATCGAAAATAATATGACAGGATGGCAACAAGTTAGAATCACGAATCTTCGAGAAAACGGACCAAGATTTGAGAGAAACTCTTCTTCTGTCTTCAATTTTTGAGAATGACGATGAGAAACACCACCACGAATTGTTGAGACACTCCAGAATGAATAATAGAAAGGTTGAGCCAACGATGAAAAGATGATGAGGACATCAATACAATTGTTACACCCACAGCCCCTGCTGCTATACATACTGGACCAATTACTAGAGCTCGTGCACGCCAACTAAATTACCAGGTACTTTCGTTTCTTGGTAATGATTCTAATGTTCATGAGAATACGATGCTGCCTAAATTGGATACATTTGTTTTGCTTACAAATGAAGGGCCTAGCTTGGAGAAGGATGAACATTGGAGCAAGAACAAGCATGGAGATGATGGCATGCGCAAGGGGAACAAGAACGGAGTTACAAGTGATGATTTCAGGACTTTGAAGCCACCATAATGGGTGCATGAAGCCTTGGACGAAATATACAAGATGCCACTTCATAAATTTCGTCCCGAGGCTATTTTAGGTGCTGCGTCACCTTATTATTGGGCCAGGCCCATGTAATTTCTAAATACATAAGTATAGGCTATTTTTAGAGTACGTATGTGTGGGGAAACAAGAGATAGGGTTGATTTCGGACCCCTCCACCAAGGGCCACGAAATTCCCCCCCCCCCTCTTCCTCCATATATACAGCCCTTAGGGCATCGTTTAGACTTCGGGTTTTGTTTAGATTAAAAGTTCTCCATAGCTGCAACTTCGCGTACTTCGTTTGTGTTCAACGACCAGACAAAGGCGTCACAGAACCCCACCTTGATCAATAAAGCTTTCATCTTATATTCGCAATATCCAGATTGCAATCTCAGATTCTTGCTTGTTCTTTGTTTGCTCGCAGGAATTAGACCCTCGTGGTCAGGTTGATCGTGCTCCGGCGTGGTCAATAACCTCTCGGAGTTGGTTTAGCGATTGCTAAGGCGCGACGTCCTCGCACGTTCGTAGTCGGATCGTCAAAGTCGACTTCCACCAAAGCGAAATCCATCATCTCATTGAAAGACGGGACACCTCCGCCTCTATCAAGTGGTATCAGATTTCCAGGTTGCTTAGTGAGATTTTACAGTTTTTCGTAGTTTAGATCGAGTCTGTTCTTCATACCTACAGTCCACGAAAAAGCCAAAAAAATTAGGGTTAGTTCATCATATCCGAACCAATCTGAGCCTTTGCATAATCTTTTTAGGGTTTTGCTTTGTTGAATTTGCGTTTGCATCGTCGTGTCTAGTTGCGGGTCTTAGCGTTAGTCTTTTAGAGTTTCGAGTTCTGGTCATAAGTTGTCACGCCGCCACCGCACCATCATCATCGCCCCTGTCACCTACCACCACCGCTCCGAATCCGTATCCATATACCACCACCAATCCGTATCCATATACCACCACCGATCCATATCCATATATTACCACCGCTGCCATATACCACCACCGCTGCCATATACCACCACCATATATCCACCACCAATCCGAGTTCCTTGCATATTAGGTGTGTTTTTGAGATCCATCTAGATTCCGATTCGTGTTTCCTTGCCGGAGTAGGTTTCGGAAAAAAAAAGAGTCCGGAAACCACCCTCCGTTTAGGCCCAAAATTTTTCGAAAACGCATTTTTCAAAAAAAAATCTGGCTATCCTATTTTTAGGTGTTTCTGAGTGTTTTGAGACAGGTGCCATTATAGGAAGTTTTTTTGACCCGTTTCCAGTTTTTGGGTCCGGGCAGTCGAAAAAAACGAAAAAAAAAATTTGGTCGAAAAAATTTCGTGCCCATCCCGTCAGTTTGACCTAGGAAGAGTTTTGAGACACTCGCCATTATAGTGATTTTTCGCAAAAAAAAAACAACGCAAAAAAAAGAGCGCAAAAAAAGAGCGAAAAAAAAATTCCAGAGTGTGCTTTTTCCTTGTTTACGTGCAGCGCCGTGATTTTGTTAGTGTTCTAGGCTCGCGTCTCTAGCACGGTCTAGCCTAGGACCAGCACAGTACCGTCGTTGAGCGTTTATTCAACTTTGCATCTCTGAATTGATTATTGCTGACCCTTTTTGCTACCATATTATAAGCCTTCCCAGCTCCACATACATCTACGTCGTGCGTTTGACTCTCCCTGGTAATCGCTGTATCCAAGCTTTGAGAGTTTTGACTACAACGGTTGCCGATCACCGCCTGCTGCTGGGTAAGAACTGGTAAGAATTTGAGTTTTGCTTGACGGTTTTGTGATACACCACCACCACTTCTTAGTAGTCTGTAGGATCATATTCTTGTGTGTTTCTATTTGCTGCTAACCATGGTAGGATCACAAGCCGATGAGACTGATTGGGAGAACCTGACGAACAAACAGCTACATGATAAATTTCAGCAAATGATGAGTGGACAGGTGCAAGATGTGCTAAACAGATTTGACGAGGCCATGGAGAAGACATTCGAAAAAAAGCTTGATAGCAAGTTTAATGAATTACTCGCACGTTTACCACCACCATCGCCGGCTGCACCTATCGCACCTCTGCAACACCAACAACAACGCATCCTTCCGAATCAGTATGGACGAGCGAAGCGTGTTCCTATTGAGGATGGCCAAACTTCTGGTGCTGCTGTTCCTATTATTGATGCTTCTTTGGCTCCTGCTACTGCTGCTGCTGGTACCCAGGAGGATGATGAGTATGCGGGCGATTATGAGGATGAGGTCGATCAAAATCAGCACTACGTGCAGCCACCTGCACCACCACCAGCAGGTCGACCTCAAGTATATATTCGTAATGGTAGGCCTGCACCACCACCTCAGGTACGACATGATGTCCATATTCCTAAACTGAAATTGAATATTCCACCATTTGAGGGTAGATATGTTCCTGATAAATATCTTACTTGGGAGTTAGAAACTGAACAACGATTTACATGTTTACAATATCCTGAGGAGAGACGAGTTGCTGCTGCTGTTTGTGCTTTCACTAGTTTTGCATGTGTATGGTGGTCTGAACATTGTAGATTATATCCTATTCCAACTACTTGGGCTGCTTTGAAAACTTCTATGCGTACGCGTTGGGTTCCACCATATTATCAACGTGAATTGCTTCAAAAATTGCAGCGTTTAAGACAAGGAAAAATTCTGTAGAAGAATATTATCAGGAATTACAAACTGGCATGATTAGATGTGGTATTGTTGAGGAGAATGAAGCTATGCTTGCACGTTTTCTGGGTGGATTAAATAGAGAGATTCAGACCATTCTAGACTATAAGGAGTATACTAATATCACTCGTTTATTCCATCTTGCTTGTAAAGCTGAACGTGAAGTGCGGGATCGACAAGCATTGGCGCGATCTAACTTTTCTGCAGGCTGACCTTCATCATGGACACCGCGTGCATCTTCTACTTCAACTGCACCAGCACCTCAATCAGGTGCCTCCTCCAGTCGTGATACAAGAAAACAGGCACAACCACCATTATCTGCCAAGAGCGCACCTGCTGGGCCTGCACAGAGTTCTTCTTCTTCCATGGCATCAACAGGGCACACAAGTGATATTATTTGTCGTCGTTGTAAGGGAGGAGGTCATTGTGCGAGAGAATGCAAATCTCCGCGTGTGATGATTGCTACCGCAGATGGTGGATATTAGTCCGCTAGTGACTATGATGAGGAGACTTTGGCTCTTATTACACGTGAAGAACATGGTGGAGATGATTCGGATCATGAGACGCAATACATGGCTCCTGAAGACGCTGACAGGTATGAATGTTTAGTTGCTCAACGTGTTTTGAGTGTGCAGGTCACACAAGCTGAGCAAAATCAGAGGCACAATTTGTTCCATACCAAGGGAGTTGTGAAGGAACGTTCTGTGCGCGTCATAATAGACGGAGGGAGCTGCAACAACTTGGCTAGCATGGACATGGTGGAGAAGCTTTCTCTCACCACAAGACCACATCCACATCCTTACTACATCCAATGGTTCAACAACAGCGGCAAGGTTAAGGTAACACGTACTGTTCGTGTGCATTTTAGTATCTCTACATATGCTGATTATGTTGATTGTGATGTGGTACCTATGCAAGCATGTTCCTTATTACTTGGTAGACCATGGCAATTTGATAAAAACTCTGTACACCATGGTAGAAACAATCACTATAATCTTGTTCATAAGGATAAAAATATTACTTTGCTTCCTATGACTCCTGATTCCATTTTGAAAGATGATATTAATAGAGCTAATAAAGCAAAACAGGAGAAGAATAAGAGTGAAAATCAGATTGTGGCAAAAGAATTTGAGCAACAGATGAAGCCTAATAATAAACCATCTAGTGTTGCTTCTGAAATTAAATTGAAAAGTGCATGTTTATTTGCCACCAAATCTGATATTGATGAGCTAGATTTCAGCAAATCTGTTTGCTATGCTTTTGTGTGCAAAGAGGCATTATTTTCATTCGAGGACGTGCCTTCCTCTTTGCCTCCTGCTGTCACTAACATTTTGCAGGAGTTCGCTGACGTCTTTCCACAAGACGTGCCACCGGGATTACCGCCTATTCGAGGGATTAAGCATCAGATTGACTTAATTCCCGGTGCTTCACTGCCAAACCGTGCACCATACCGTACCAATCCAGAGGAGACGAAGGAGATTATGCGTCAAGTACAAGAGCTTCTCGACAAAGGTTATATACGCGAATCCCTTAGTCCTTGTGCTGTTCCTATTATTCTAGTGCCGAAAAAGGATGGTACATCACGTATGTGTGTTGATTGTAGAGGCATTAATAATATTACTATTCGTTATCGTCATCCTATTCCTAGGCTCGATGATATGCTTGATGAATTGAGTGGCTCTACAATATTCTCCAAAGTTGATTTGCGTAGTGGATACCATCAAATTCGTATGAAATTGGGAGATGAATGGAAAACAGCATTTAAAACTAAGTTTGGATTATATGAGTGGTTAGTCATGCCTTTTGGGTTAACTAATGCGCCTAGTACTTTCATGAGACTAATGAACGAAGTTTTACGTGCTTTCATTGGACGATTTGTGGTAGTCTATTTTGATGATATACTGATTTATAGCAGATCTTGGGAAGAACATTTGGAACATTTACGTGCTGTTTTTATTGCTCTACGTGATGCACGTTTGTTTGGTAACCTTGGGAAGTGCACCTTTTGCACCGACCGAGTATCTTTTCTTGGCTATGTTGTTACTCCACAGGGAATTGAAGTTGACAAAGCCAAGATTGAAGCTATTGAGAGTTGGCCGCAGCCCAAAACGGTCACACAAGTGAGGAGTTTTCTTGGCCTCGCTGGATTCTATAGGCGTTTTGTGAGAGATTTCAGCACCATTGCTGCACCTCTCAACGAGCTTACAAAGAAGGATGTGCCTTTTGTTTGGGGTACCGCACAGGAAGAAGCCTTCACGGTATTGAAAGATAAGTTGACACATGCTCCTTTACTCCAACTTCCTGATTTTAATAAGACTTTTGAGCTTGAATGTGATGCTAGTGGAATTGGATTAGGCGGTGTGTTATTACAAGATGGCAAACCTGTTGCATACTTTTCTGAAAAATTGAGTGGGCCTAGTCTGAATTATTCTACTTATGATAAAGAATTATATGCTCTTGTTCGGACTTTAGAAACATGGCAACATTATTTATGGCCCAAAGAATTTGTTATACATTCTGATCATGAATCTTTGAAACATATTAAAAGTCAAGCTAAACTGAATCGTAGACATGCTAAATGGGTTGAATTCATTGAGACTTTTCCTTATGTCATTAAACACAAGAAGGGAAAAGAAAATGTTATTGCTGATGCATTGTCTCGTCGCTATACTATACTTTCACAACTTGACTTCAAAATATTTGGTTTGGAGACCATCAAAGATCAATATGTGCATGATGCTGATTTTAAAGATGTAATGCAGAATTGTAAAGAAGGAAGAATGTGGAACAAGTTCGTCGTTAACGATGGATTTGTGTTTCGTGATAACAAGCTATGCATTCCAGCTAGCTCCGTTCATCTTTTGTTGTTGCAGGAGGCGCATGGAGGAGGATTAATGGGACACTTTGGCGTGAAGAAGACGGAGGACGTACTTGCTACACATTTCTTTTGGCCAAAGATGAGACGAGATGTTGAGCGTTTTATTGCTCGCTGCACTACATGTCAAAAAGCTAAGTCTTGACTCAATCCTCATGGTTTATATATGCCTTTGCCTGTACCTAGTGTTCCTTGGGAGGATATATCTATGGACTTTGTTTTAGGTTTACCTCGAACAAAGAAGGGGAGGGATAGCATATTTTTTGTCGTGGATAGATTCTCGAAAATGGCACACTTTATACCATGTCATAAAAGCGATGATGCTGTTAATGTTGCTGATTTGTTCTTTCGTGAAATTATTCGCTTGCATGGTGTGCCAAATACTATTGTTTCAGATCGTGATACTAAATTTCTTAGCCACTTTTGGAGATGTTTATGGGCTAAGTTGGGGACTAAACTGCTTTTTAGTACTACTTGTCACCCCCAAACTGATGGACAAACTGAAGTAGTCAATAGAACGTTGTCTACTATGCTTAGGGTTGTTTTGAAGAATAAGAAGAAAATGTGGGAGGAATGCTTGCCTCATATTGAATTTGCTTATAATCGTTCATTGCATTCTACTACTAAGATGTGCCCTTTTGAAGTTGTGTATGGTTTCCTACCTCGTGCACCTATTGATTTGTTGCCTCTTCCATCTTCGGAGAAGGTTAATTTTGATGCTAAACAACATGCTGAATTGATTTTAAAAATGCATGAGTTAACTAAGGAAAACATTGAGCGTATGAATGCTAAATATAAACTTGCTAGAGATAAGGGTAGAAAACATGTTGTGTTTGCACCTGGAGATCTTGTTTGGTTACATTTGCGTAAGGATAGATTTCCTAATTTGCGCAAATCAAAGTTAATGCCACGTGCTGATGGTCCCTTTAAGGTGTTAGAGAAAATAAATGATAATGCATATAAACTTGAGCTGCCTGCAGATTTTGGGGTTAGTCCCACTTTTAACATTGCAGATTTGAAGCCTTATTTGGGTGAGGAAGATGAGTTTCCGTCGAGGACGACTTCATTTCAAAAAGGGGAGGATGATGAGGACATCAATACAATTGTTACACCCACAGCCCCTACTGCTACATATATGGGACCAATTACTAGAGCTCGCGCACGCCAATTAAATTACCAGGTACTTTCGTTTCTTGGTAATGATTCTAATGTTCATGAGAATATGATGCTGCCTAAATTGGATACATTTGTTTTGCTTACAAATGAAGGGCCTAGCTTGGAGAAGGATGAACATTGGAGCAAGAACAAGCATGGACATGATGGCATGCGCAAGGGGAACAAGAACGGAGTTACAAGTGATGATTTCAGGACTTTGAAGCCACCATAATGGGTGCATGAACCCTTGGACGAAATATACAAGATGCCACTTCATAAATTTCGTCCCGAGGCTATTTTAGGTGCTGCGTCACCTTATTATTGGGCCAGACCCATGTAATTTCGAAATACATAAGTATAGGCTATTTTAGAGTACGTATGTGTGGGGAAACAAGAGATAGGCTTGATTTCGGACCCCTCCACCAAGGGCCACGAAATTCCCCCCCCCCCTCTTCCTCCATATATATAGCCCTTAGGGCATCATTTAGACTTCGGGTTTTGTTTAGATTAAAAGTTCGCCATAGCTGCAACTTCGCGTACTTCGTTTGTGTTCAACGACCAGACAAAGGCGTCACAGAACCTCACCTTGAATAATAAAGCTTTCATCTTATATTCGCAATATCCAGATTGCAATCTCAGATTCTTGCTTGTTCTTTGTTTGCTCGCAGGAATCAGACCCTCGTGGTCAGGTTGATCGTGCTCCGGCGTGGTCAATAACCTCTCGGAGTTGGTTTAGCGATTGCTAAGGCGCGACGTCCTCGCACGTTCGTAGTCGGATCGTCAAAGTCGACTTCAAGCGAAATCCATCATCTCATCGAAAGATGGGACACCTCCGCCTCTATCAAAAGAATTTAACCGATCTTGGAGAAATACATTTGACTGATGAAAATTCATTCTTATGTCAAACTTGGAGAAAATTTTGAGAGTAACTTCGGGAAATTAGAAGAGTCAGGTAAGATCCTGGGAAAAGACCTGTGGGTTAGGGCCCACTCAAAAGATACACCGTTGAACGATTTTTAAGAGAGATTGCACCGGTTGATTTAAATGGCTTGAATTGAGATAACATCCTCAAAAAAACTTGAGCGAATTGAGAATGGAAACTTGAATCTTCTGAGATATCTTCAGCACCCCGGAACAATTGAATATCAAGCGGGGAATGATTAAGAGGTGCACCGGCATGAGAAAGCATTTGAAACAAGGGAATGAATATGATCAACACCAAAAAACTTGAATTGAGTCTACTGGAGAAGAAAACGAACGAAGAATGATGAACTTGTAGAGCATCTTCATGAGAACCACCCGGTAAGAACATTGACAAAAAATAATGGAGAGACTTCTCATCAATAACATGATAGTTGATTAAGAAATCCGGATCCTTGAAGGAAAAGGGTGGGAGGGCGGGAAAAACAAAAGCAACTTGGAGACGGATGAAACAAGCACCGTTGAGAAACTTAGAGTTGATCTTGCGGATGTTGAAAATGATTGGATCCACTTGAAGAGAAATGCGTCGGTTGGAAAAGAATTAACATGACAACCTCGATGACCAAGAAGGATTGGTATTCACATAGAAGTATGAGAACACCGCTTTGGAAAGGTATGGAATCAACATTTGACATTGAAGCAACTCGAATACCACAACTGAAAAACAAAACAAATGATTGACTTGCAAAATAAGCCGGAAACAAACATATGATAGATCCCATATCGTATCATGTGTCTGGTGGAAAGATATTCTAGGAGCTACATGAATTCCCACTTATAAACTCCCGAAATTTTCTGGTTATGCAATCAGGTGTTGGGGATACAGGGGAAGCATAATATCTCACCCAAAACTAGCAAATCCTACATCCAGCTGTATCCATCCTTCAACACATAACCAAGAAACCTTCGGAAATCGTTTACCTCAACCTTCAGAAAGCATCCATTATACGAGTTATGGCAATACTCCCGAACTCCCGCCCAGTACTGGGTGGCGTCGAGGTTATCTCACCAAAAACTGCATAAAAGAGATTTTTGATGTCGGCGAACTCAGGTATTCTAGAACTGCAACGATAAAATTATGACGACAACACCTTAGAGCTCAACTCCCCGAGACACTGCCACAACCCCTAAATGTCAGGAGGCACCAAGAACAATGTTCTCGTCACAAAACCATCGAAACGATTCCAAGATACCCGCGTGATCCTAAAACAAAATTTAGTGAAATTTGAGAAGAGAAGAGTCAAAACTCTACGTCAGGAGGCCTCACCAGAGCGACGAAGGGACTGAGGAGTAAAAAGAATCCTACTCCCCGATATATATAATCCTATAAGACTCAAAACTTTTTTCTAGACTCAACAACGTCAGCGATTCGATCATGTAGGGGGCTCCTAAGTCGGGGAAGGCTCTGATTACCAACTTGTAACACCCATGATGCGGCTATATCTCCCACGTGTCGGAGCATGACTTAGAGGCATAACCGCATAGTAGGCATGTCGCAAGAGGGGTAATATTTACACATCCAATGTACTGAATAAGAAAGGGATAAAGAGTTGGCTTACAATCGCCACTTCACACAATACATAAATATAGCATTACATCATCCAGAATACAATCAAGGTCCGACTACGGAACCAACATTAAATAAGATAACCCCTAATGCTAGATCCCCGATCGCCCCAACTGGGCTCCACTACTGATCAACTGGAAACGAAACAAGACTACGATCAAGACCTTCAACAGGCTCCCACTTCAGCTCAATTGTGTCACCTGCACTAGCATCATCGGCACCTGCAACTGTTTCGGAAGTATCTGTGAGTCACGGGGACTCAGCAATCTCACACCCTCACGATCAAGACTATTTAAGCTTATGGGTAGCAAAAGGTAGTGAGGTGGAGCTGCAGCAAGCACTAGCATATATGGTGGCTAACATACGCAAATAAGAGCGAGAAGAGAAGCAATGCAATGGTCGTGAACTAGAAGTGATCAAGAAGTGATCCTGAAACTACTTACAATCAAGCATAACACAAGAGCCGTGTTCACTTCCCGGACTCCGCCGGAAAGAGACCATCATGGCTACACACGCGGTTGATTCATTTTAAATTAGTTAAGTGTCAAGTTCTCTACAACTGGATATTAACAAATTCCCATCTGCCCATAACCGCGGGCACAGATTTCGAAAGTTCAAAACCCTGCAGGGGTGTCCCAACTTAGCACATCACAAGCTCTCACGGTCAACGAAGGATATTTCTTCTCCCAGGAAGACCTGATCAGACTCGGAATCCCGGTTACAAGACATTTCAACAATAGTAAAACAAGAACAGCAAAGCCGCCCGATGTGCTGACAAATCCCGATAGGAGCTGCACATATCTCGTTCACAGGGCACACCGGATGAGCTAGACGTCGGGTTGGCATAGACCCTTGTTGCCCAGGGGCGTCGGACATCGCTCAGGTTGGACCAACACTTAGAGAAGCACTGGCCCAGGGGTTTAAAATAAAGATGACACTTGAGTCTGCAGAACCCATGGGAAAAAGGCTTAGGTGGCAAATGTTAAAACCAAGGTTGGGCCTTGCTGGAGGAGTTTTATTCAAGGAGAACTGTCAAGGGGTCCCCATAACACCCAACCGCATAAGGAACGCAAATATCAAGGAACATAACACCGGTATGACGGAAACTAGGGTGGCAAGAGTGGAACAAAACACCAGGCATAAGACCGAGCCTTCCACCCTTTACCAAGTATATAGGTGCATTAAAGTAAACAAGATATAATAATGATATCCCAACAATTAACATGTTCCAACAAGGAACAAACTCCATCTTCACCTGCAACTAGCAACGCTATAAGAGGGGATGCGCAAAGCGGTAACATAGCCAAACAACGGTTTGCTAGGACAAGGTGGGTTAGAGGTTTGACATGGAAATCTGGGAGGCATGATATAGCAAGTGGTAGGTATCACGGCATAGCAAAAGAGCGAGCAACTAGCAAGCAAAGATAGAAGTGATTTCGAGGGTATGGTCATCTTGCCTGCAAAGTTCTCCGAGTTGACGTAAGCTTGGTCCTCGTAAGCGTACTCAATGGGTTCCTCGATCACGAACTCATCTCCCGGCTCTACCCAAGGCAAGAACACAAACAAAGGAAACCACAATCAAGCATGGTGCAATGCGCAAGCAACATGATGCAAAAGATGGCATGATATGCGGGATGTGATATGCAATGCATATGCGTGCTTCGGAAGGGAATGATTGAACCAGGCCTCAACTTGGCAAACCAAGAGTGCCCCTGGAAATATGAGTTGATTTCGGTCGAAATCGATATAAAGATCACCGGAATCGGATGCACGGTTTGCAAATGGCAAGCAAAACAAGAATGGCACAATTCTCACGATGCCATCTAGAATGCAACAAGAAACTAAGCTACTGCACTCCAACATAGCAACAAAGCACATGGCAGTGATCTACTCAAGATGCTTGACAAAAGATGAATACTGAGCTACCGCTAAATCACACAATATCAGGTTCAAACAGGCATGGCAAAAGATATCAACATCACAGACTTAGTGAAAAATACTAACATGTCAGGAATTAACATCAGGAAGCAATGTTTAGAGCAACATATCAACATGCTACAGGAACAGAACATAGCAAACAAAGGCATGGAGTGAATCTACTCAAAGCATATAACAAAAGTCCCTTACTGACCATAAGCCAAAAGGGCAAAGAAAATATGATGGCACCCATGTAAACATAGCAAGTTTCCTTAACAGATTCAGACTTAGCAGAAAATTGGGCATGGCATAAACAGAATTGTGAAGGCCTCTTTGCGAGCTCGATTCACTCACCACAAGGCATTGCATGAAAAACTAAGCATACTACCAGCAAGAAGACATGTTCATGAAGCTAAACAAAGCAAGAACAAAGTCATGGCATGCATGGATCAACTACAACAACCTTGGCAAAATTGATTAACACGTAAACAATCTGCCAGGAACATTTTATAGCGAAAGTAGAGCAAACAGGGGGATGGATGGGTATAGCACAACCATATGTCCAAATCATCCTTACTGAACATACTCAAAAGAAGCATGGATCTCTCTATAGCAACATGAATACATGACATAAAAGTAACAGCAGAGCAAAGACTGTAGAATTCTAAGTCCCTGAAATCAGCAATATCACGAGAGCTACTTTGCATGCTTGTGGTAGTCACCACATTGATCACAAAAATACATGGCATACACCCCTGTAAAGATGGCATGGCATAGCCCAAAACACATGTAGAGCTCATGCCCATATGCAGCACACAATAATCATCGCAAAAATGACAAATGCTCATAATCTGATAAGAATCAGCACCTAACATCTTATAGCACTCTTGCATCATCTATTTTGGCATCAAGATGGACTCCAACAAGCATGGCACAATGTAAAAACATGAAGAGCACATCAGGATGTGATAGAGGCGGGGTGTCCCGATCTTTCGATGAGATGATAACTATCGATTTGGTGAAGATGACTTTGACGATCCGACTACAAACATGCACGATGTTGCGCCTTAGCAATCGCTAAACCAACTCCGAGAGGTTATTGACCACACTGAAGCACAATCAACCTGACCACGAAGGTTTATTCCTGCAAGCAATCGAAGAACAAGCAAGTATATGATAAAGCAATCTGAATATTGCGAATATAGATGAAGTATCGATAAAGGTGGGGATCCGTAAGCGGTCTTGGTCTGGTCGTTGGACACAAACGAAGTACACGAAGTTGCAATGGCTAACTTTTAACTAAACAAATCCCAAAGTCTAAACGATGCCCTAAGGGCTGTATATATGGAGGAAGCGGGGGGGATTTCGTGACCCTTGGTGGAGGGGTCCGAAATCAACCCTATCTCTTGTTTCCCCACACATACGGACTCTAAAAATAGCCTATAATTATGTATTTCGAAATTACATGGGCCTGGCCCAATAATAAGGTGATGCAGCACCTATAATAGCCTCGGGAAGAAATTTATGAAGTGGCATCTTGTATATTTCGTCCAAAGCTTCATGCACCCATTATGGTGGCTTCAAAGTCCTGAAATCATCACTTGTAACTCCGTTCTTGTTCCCCTTGCGCATGCCATCATCTCCATGCTTGTTCTTAATCCAATGTTCATCCTTCTCCAAGCTAGGCCCTTCATTTGTAAGCAAAACAAATGTATCCAATTTAGGCAACATCATATTCTCATGAACATTAGAATCATTACCAAGAAACGAAAGTACCTGGTAATTTAGTTGGCGTGCGCGAGCTCTAGTAATTGGTCCAGTATTTATAGCAGCACGGGCTATGGGTGTAACAATTGTATTGATGTCCTCATCATCCTCCCCTTCTTGAAATAAAGTCATCCTCGACGGAAGTTCATCTTCCTCACCCAAATAAGGCTTCAAATCTGCAATGTTAAAAGTGGGACTAACCCCAAAATCTGCAGGCAGCTCAAGTTTATATGCATTATCATTTATTTTCTCTAACACCTTAAAGGGACCATCAGCACGTGGCATTAACTTTGATTTGCGCAAATCCGGAAATCTATCCTTACGCAAATGTAACCAAACAAGATCTCCAGGTGCAAACACAACATGTTTTCTACCCTTATCTCCAGCAAGTTTATATTTAGCATTCATACGCTCAATGTTTTCCTTAGTTAACTCATGCATTTTTAAAATCAATTCAGATCGTTGTTTAGCATCAAAATTAACCTTCTCCGAAGATGGAAGAGGCAACAAATCAATAGGTGCACGAGGTAGGAAACCATACACAACTTCAAAAGGGCACATCTTAGTAGTAGAATGCAATGAACGATTATAAGCAAATTCAATATGAGGCAAGCATTCCTCCCACATTTTCTTATTATTCTTCAAAACAGCCCTAAGCATAGTAGACAACGTTCTATTGACTACTTCAGTTTGTCCATCAGTTTGGGGGTGACAAGTAGTACTAATAAGCAGTTTGGTCCCCAACTTAGCCCATAAACATCTCCAAAAGTGGCTAAGAAATTTAGTATCACGATCTGAAACAATAGTATTTGGCACACCATGCAAGCGAATAATTTCACGAAAGAACAAATCAGCAACATTAACAGCATCATCGCTTTTATGACATGGTATAAAGTGTGCCATTTTCGAGAATCTATCCACGACAAAAAATATGCTATCCCTCCCCTTCTTTGTTCGAGGTAAACCTAAAACAAAGTCCATAGATATATCCTCCCAAGGAACACTAGGTACAGGCAAAGGCATATATAAACCATGAGGATTGAGTCGTGACTTAGCTTTTTGACATGTAGTGCAGCGAGCAATAAAACGCTCAACATCCCGTCTCATCTTTGGCCAAAAGAAATGTGTAGCAAGTACGTCCTCCGTCTTCTTCACGCCAAAGTGTCCCATTGATCCTCCTTCATGCGCCTTCTGCAACAACAAAAGACGAACGGAGCTAGCTGGAATGCATAGCTTGTTAGCACGAAACACAAATCCATCGTTAACGACGAACTTGTTCCACATTCTTCCTTCTTTACAATTCTGCATTACATCTTTAAAATCAGCATCATGCACATATTGATCTTTGATGGTCTCCAAACCAAATATTTTGAAGTCAAGTTGTGAAAGCATAGTATAGCGGCGAGACAATGCATCAGCAATAACATTTTCTTTTCCCTTCTTGTGTTTAATGACATAAGGAAAAGTCTCAATGAATTCAACCCATTTAGCATGTCTACGATTCAGTTTATCTTGACTTTTAATATGTTTCAAAGATTCATGATCAGAATGTATAACAAATTCTTTGGGCCATAAATAATGTTGCCATGTTTCTAAAGTCCGAACAAGAGCATATAATTCTTTATCATAAGTAGAATGATTCAGACTAGGCCCACTCAATTTTTCAGAAAAGTATGCAACAGGTTTGCCATCTTGTAATAACACACCGCCTAATCCAATTCCACTAGCATCACATTCAAGCTCAAAAGTCTTATTAAAATCAGGAAGTTGGAGTAAAGGAGCATGTGTCAACTTATCTTTCAATACCGAGAAGGCTTCTTCCTGTGCGGTACCCCAAAGAAAAGACACATCTTTCTTTGTAAGCTCATTGAGAGGTGCAGCAATGGTGCTGAAATCTCTCACAAAACGCCTATAGAATCCAGCGAGGCCAAGAAAACTCCTCACTTGTGTGACCGTTTTGGGTTGCGGCCAACTCTCAATAGCTTCAATCTTGGCTTTATCAACTTCAATTCCCTGTGGAGTAACAACGTAGCCAAGAAAAGATACTCGGTTGGTGCAAAAGGTGCACTTCCCAAGGTTACCAAACAAACGTGCATCACGTAGAGCAATAAAAACAGCACGTAAATGTTCCAAATGTTCTTCCAAAGATCTGCTATAAATCAATATGTCATCAAAGTAAACTACCACAAATCGTCCAATGAAAGCACGTAAAACTTCGTTCATTAATCTCATGAAAGTACTAGGTGCATTAGTTAACCCAAAAGGCATGACTAACCACTCATATAACCCAAACTTAGTTTTGAATGCTGTTTTCCATTCATCTCCCAATTTCATACGAATTTGATGGTATCCACTACGCAAATCAACTTTGGAGAATATTGTAGAGCCACTCAATTCATCAAGCATATCATCTAGCCTAGGAATTGGATGACGATAATGAATAGTAATATTATTAATGCCTCTACAATCAACAGACATACGTGATGTACCATCCTTTTTTGGCACTAGAATAATAGGAACAACACAAGGACTAAGGGATTCGCGTATATAACCTTTGTCGAGAAGCTCTTGTACTTGACGCATAATCTCCTTCGTCTCCTCTGGATTGGTACAGTATGGTGCACGGTTTGGCAGTGAAGCACCGGGAATTAAGTCAATCTGATGCTCAATCCCTCGAATAGGCGGTAATCCCGGTGGCACGTCTTGTGGAAAGACGACAGCGAACTCCTGCAAAATATTAGTGACAGCAGGAGGCAAAGAGGAAGGCACGTCCTCGAATGAAAATAATGCCTCTTTGCACATAAAAGCGTAGCAAACAGATTTGCTGAAATCTAGCTCATCAATATCAGATTTGGTGGCAAATAAACATGCACTTTTCAATTGAATTTCAGAAGCAACACTAGATGGTTTATTATTAGGCTTCATTTGTTGCTCAAATTCTTTTGCCACAATCTGATTTTCACTCTTATTTGTCTCCTGTTTTGCTTTATTAGCTCTATTAATATCATCTTTCAAAATGGAATCAGGAGTCATAGGAAGCAAAGTAATATTTTTATCCTGATGAACAAGAGTATAGTGATTGTTTCTACCATGGTGTACAGAATTTTTATCAAATTGCCATGGTCTACCAAGTAATAAGGAACATGCTTGCATAGGTACCACATCACAATCAACATAATCAGCATATGTAGAGATACTAAAATGCACACGAACAGTACGTGTTACCTTAACCTTGCCGCTGTTGTTGAACCATTGGATGTAGTAAGGATGTGGATGTGGTCTTGTGGTGAGAGAAAGCTTCTCCACCATCTCCATGCTAGCCAAGTTGTTGCAGCTCCCTCCATCTATGATGACGCGCACAGAACGTTCTTTCACAACTCCCTTGGTATGGAACAAATTGTGCCTCTGATTTTGCTCAGCTTGTGTGACCTGCACACTCAAAACACGTTGAGCAACTAAACATTCATACCTGTCAGCGTCTTTAGGAGCCATGTATTGCGTCTCATGATCCGAATCATCTCCACCATGTTCTTCACGTGTAATAAGACCCAAAGTCTCCTCATCATAGTCACTAGCGGACTCATATCCACCATCCGCGGTAGCAATCATCACAGGCGGAGATTTGCATTCTCTCGCATAATGACCTCCTCCCTTACAACGACGACAAATAATATCACTTGTGTGCCCTGTTGATGCCATGGAAGAAGCAGAACTCTGTGCAGGCCCAGCAGGTGCGCTCTTGGCAGATAATGGTGGTTGTGCCTGTTTTCTTGTATCACGACTGGAGGAGACACCTGATTGAGGTGCTGGTGCAGTTGAAGTAGAAGATGCACACGGTGTCCATGATGAAGGTCGGCCTGCAGAAAAGTTAGTTCGCGCCAATGCTTGTCGATCCTGCACTTCACGTTCAGCTTTACAAGCAAGATGGAATAAACGAGTGATATTAGTATACTCCCTATAGTCTAGAATGGTCTGAATCTCTCTATTTAATCCACCCAGAAAACGTGCAAGCATAGCTTCATTCTCCTCAACAATACCACATCTAATCATGCCAGTTTGTAATTCCTGATAATATTCTTCTACAGAATTTTTTCCTTGTCTTAAGCGCTATAATTTCTGAAGCAATTCATGTTGATAATATGGTGGAACCCAACGAGTATGGATAGCAGTTTTCAAAGCAGCCCAAGTAGTTGGAATAGGATATAATCTACAATGTTCAGACCACCATACACATGCAAAACTAGTGAAAGCACAAACAGCAGAGGCAACCCGTCTCTCCTCGGGATATTGTAAACATGTAAATCGTTGTTTAGTTTCTAACTCCCAAGTAAGATATATATCAGGAACATATCTACCCTCGAAAGGTGGAATATTCAATTTCAGTTTAGGAAGATGGTCATGAGCTCGTACCTGAGGGAAAGCCCTACCATTGTGATTATTTGCATGTGGATGACCTGGTGGTTGTGGTGCAGGTGGTTGCACGTAGTTCTGATTTTGAGCAACCTCATCCTCGTAATCTCCCACATAATCATCATCCTCCGCATCAGCAGCAGGAGCCACAGAAGTATCAACAGCAGCACCAACAGTTTGGCCAAACGCAAGAGGAACACGGCTCGCTCGGCGGAGATCTGTTTCGCGACGCAGAGGTAGTCGTTGTTGTTGTTGTTGGAGAGGTGTGTTAGGTGCAGCGGGTGGTGGTGGTGGAAGACGCGCGAGCAATACATTAAACTTGTTATCGAGCTTTGTTTCGAACGTCTTCTCCATGCCATCTATCTTCTCCATGGCCTCTTCAAATCTGTTTAGCACATCTTGCACCTGTCCACTCATCATTTGCTAAAATTTATCATGCAAATCCTTATTCGTCATGTTCTCCCAGTCAGTCTCATCGGCTTGTGATCCTGGCATGGTTAGCAGCAATAGAAACACACAAGAATATGATCCTATAGACTACTAACAAGAGGTGGCGGTGGGTGTCACAAATCCGTCAAGCAAATCTCAAATTCTTACCAGTTCTTACCCAGCAGCAAGCGGTGATCGGCAACCGTTGTAGTGAAAAACTCTCAAAGCTTGGATAGAGCGATTACCAGGGAGAGTCAAACGCACGACGTAGATGTATGTGGAGCTGGGAAGGCTTATAATATGGTAGCAAAAAGGGTCAGCAATAATCAATTCAGAGATGCAAAGTTGAATAAATGCTCAACGACGGTACTGTGCTGGTCCTAGGCTAGACTGTGCTAGAGACGCGAGCCTAGAACACCAACAAAATCACGGCGCGACACGTAAACAAGGGAAAAGCACACTCTGGATTTTTTTTCGCTGTTTTTTTTGCGCTGTTTTTTTTTGCGCAGCTCTGATACCACTTGATAGAGGCGGGGTGTCCCGATCTTTCGATGAGATGATAACTATCGATTTGGTGAAGATGACTTTGACGATCCGACTACAAACGTGCATGATGTTGCGCCTTAGCAATCGCTAAACCAACTCCGAGAGGTTATTGACCACACCAAAGCACAATCAACCTGACCACGAAGGTCTATTCCTGCAAGCAATCGAAGAACAAGCAAGTATATGATAAAGCAATCTGAATATTGCGAATATAGATGAAGTATTGATAAAGGTGGGGATCCGTAAGCGGTCTTGCTCTGGTCGTTGGACACAAACGAAGTACACGAAGTTGCAATGGCTAACTTTTAACTAAACAAATCCCAAAGTCTAAACGATGCCCTAAGGGCTGTATATATGGAGGAAGAGGGGGGGAATTTCGTGACCCTTGGTGGAGGGGTCCGAAATCAACCCTATCTCTTGTTTCCCCACACATACGGACTCTAAAAATAGCCTATACTTATGTATTTCGAAATTACATGGGCCTGGCCCAATAATAAGGTGACGCAGCACCTATAATAGCCTCGGGAAGAAATTTATGAAGTGGCATCTTGTATATTTCGTCCAAGGCTTCATGCACCCATTATGGTGGCTTCAAAGTCCTGAAATCATCACTTGTAACTCCGTTCTTGTTCCCCTTGCGCATGCCATCATCTCCATGCTTGTTCTTAATCCAATGTTCATCCTTCTCCAAGCTAGGCCCTTCATTTGTAAGCAAAACAAATGTATCCAATTTAGGCAGCATCATATTCTCATGAACATTAGAATCATTACCAAGAAACGAAAGTACCTGGTAATTTAGTTGGCGTGCGCGAGCTCTAGTAATTGGTCCAGTATTTATAGCAGCAGGGGCTGTGGGTGTAACAATTGTATTGATGTCCTCATCAGGATGAACATTTTGATATCTCATATGCACAAAACGGACCATCGAGCACAAAGTTATGGCATGATGAATAGGGCTCCAGAATGTGAAATGAAAAGGACTTGGGGAAATTCGAGGGGGTGGAAAGTCAACCTTTCTTCCAGATCTAGATCAGGACGGCTCGGATGAAGAGGTTGACCAGAGTTCGACGCTGGAGTTGTGGGGAGGAGAGAGCCGGCGATGGAGGAGGGGGCTCGCCCGGCGGAGGAGCGGGCCGGGCGAGCCGGACGGGAGGCGGCGGCGACCGGCGAAGGAGCAAGGCGACGCAGCGGCGAGTGGTTCGAGGGTGCGGCAGAGGCGGTGAGCTTCTGGCGAAGACGTCGGCGATGTGCGGCGGCGGACGACGTGCGCGGGGCTCGGGGAGCCCGCGGGCGAGCGGCGGTGCGGTCAGGCCTGCGTGAGCCCGCGATGGGCTCGGTGGGCGGCGCGGTCACCGGCTGATGTGGCAACCCATGATTGGCCAGGGCGATGTAGAGGGGAGTGATGGACATGTCCGGCGTGGCACAAACGCGTCCGGACGCGCGGAGGAGGAGTTTGCTAGGGTTTAGACTGTGAATTTTTGGAGGGGAAAGGACAAATATATAGGTAGAGGGAGCTAGGAGTGCCCAAATAAGGAGCGGTTTTCGGCCACGCGATCGTGATCAAATGACTAAGAGGATGGAGGGGGTTTGGATGGGTCATTGGGCCACTTTGGAGGGGTGTTGGGCTGCAACACACACGAGGCCTTTACGGTTCCCCGGTTAACCGTTGGAGTATCAAACGAACTCCAAATGGCACAAAACTTGACAGGCGGTCTACCAGTAGTGTACCAAGGCCGCTTGGCAAATCTCGGTCCATTCCGAGAAAGTTTAACACCCGCACATGAAAAGAGACAAAAGGGGCGCCGGATGACATAAGAGTGTCGGTTTGCAGAACGGACAACGGGGAAAATGCTCGGATGCATGAGACGAACATGTATGCAATTGCGATGCACATGATTAGATGCATGACATGAACAAAATGCAAAACTAAAACAAAACCCAACCACGAAGGGAAAGCTCATATCGCATCTCCGGAAAAGGCAAGAGTCGGAGTACAAATATGGAAAGTCGTATCCGGGGTGTTACACTGCGTCCCATGGCGTGGCTCCGCCAGCGGCCCCGTATGGCCCATCTTCACCAGCAAACACTCAAGACCCTCGCGAGGGGCCGAGCCTCATGAGGCGGACGACGCAAGACCTCCTCGGGGGCGGCCTCACCAGGCTGGCTCGCAAGGGGCAGAGAGATCAAGGCAAGGGGCACCTCGTGAGGTTCTTGTGACGCAAGCCATGACGACCGGGGCCAGGCGGGCGCCAGCGTGCATAGTGTCCTCGTTTCCTCTTTGGTGCTAAAGAGGCAAGTGAAGGCGAGGAGTCCCGAGGCATCAGGAAAAGGTTTCCATATCAGTGCAATGAGACCAAGGCCAGCAGGACGGCAGGACAGAGGTCACCATGGAGCCCAGGACGGCGTCAGCACCAGAGCCTTTGGCAGGCGAAGACCACCTTCGATGCGGAGCATCCTATGGACATTACCATATCAAGAGTCCGTTTCGCGAGTGACACGTGCGACATCTACTTCACATACTCAAAGGTGAATCGTCTCCTTTACACGTGCTCATTTGACCCCTTCGAGGATGGTATACTACTTGACACTTCTCCCTTGGGCATGCATAGGTATTGTCGGAACGCTACGGGCGACGTGCAGGAGTGCAAGCGCCAAGGAACACCTGCACCATCTGTGAGGGAAGCGTGGAAGCGAAGACGGAAGAAGAAGGAGATGCGGAGTCTAGAGCGACCGGATGACCGAAAGCCACGGGACGACCGACACTCTACAGCGCCGAACGACCGACGTCCACCAGACGTCCGACGCGATCACGCCAGGGCCAGCCGACGGAAGCTACAGCGGCCGGACGACCGGCAAGTACCGGACGTCCGACACTCCCCAGACCCCGGACGACCGAGCGCCACCGGACGACCGGCGCCACAGCGACAGAATGATATTTACGGAAGTCCGAAGACCACCGGACGTCCGGACTATCCCGAGCCTTCGGACGTCCGACACCCACCGAACGTCCGATGCCTGTCTGCGCAGAGTGTAACGGACCCGAGGCCCATGTACCCCTACGCCACTCACTTACCCCTTCGTGGCCCTAGACTATATATACTCCTCCACCTCCTACATTTGAGGGTTAGCATTGTGATAGCTCATATTAGAGATAGAGCCTCTCTCATCCACATCGGATCTACTCCACGAGAGAGACCGCGACCCTCTATGGAGAAGATCCACGTTGGATTCAAGACCTCCTCATGGAGAAGACCATCAAGACCTCCTCACGGAGAAGAACCGGTTACCTCTTGTATCATCCTTTGTTGACTTTGGATGGCGTCTCTCTCTGTGTGTTTCGAGGATCTAGCACATGTGTGATAGTTCTTGTTGGTTTGAGTGATTCTCTCGTGTTTACCCTCATGTTTCCCCTCATGTTCTTCGTGTTCTTCGTGGGATCCTCTCCTTTCGTGAAATATCAACCATCTAGGGTTCCACCCTACATCATTGTAATAGCCTGGATTTTTGCCCTTTCCTTTTTCCGTTGATTTTCTGGGATTTCCTGTTTTGATTTGCTTTTCCATGGCTATGAGGGTCTGAAACTTGGGAAGATCATGTCTTCCCAAGTTTTCTAGTGGCTTGTCACCCTAATCATCATCTCAAGATCATATCATTTCCATCCTTGACCTAATACAAAATTCTTTTGTTGGTAATATCCCTTTTCTGATAAAGAAATAACCCTTAAAACCCTAGGTTGTGACGCAACCTATATTTCTGTCACTCCTAAAATTCCCAAATAATTATCATAAATTGTTTGGGCCACATCTCCCTCAAATATGGAAAAATATTTCATTTCCATGTTCAAAAATAATCCTCCAATAATTCTTTTCCTATTCTGCCCTAAATGGCACTTTGCAAAGGAAGTGCTATTTATATTTGCTTGATTGACCCCAAACTTCTTGGACATCTTTTAATGTCCATATCATTGGTTCATGCCAAAATTCAGCTCAAATTGCCTAGTAAATATTTTTCAGCAATTTTCCAAAGTTTCTGTCCAGGAAGGGACTTTGTGAATGAGCTATATTCTAGGCATATCCAAATGAGTTGCAATTTTGCAGGGTATTTCCTAGGGTCAAATAATGACTCTCCACCAAATATGAGCTCATGTAACTCATCTATGTGATCCCAGCTCCAAATCTTAGTTTCTGGTCAGATTTTCAGTTTGTGAAGCAACCATATTTTATATTGCTTCAATTGAGCGGAAACTTTACCAGGACAAGCTTCTACCTATATCAACTACTCCCAATAAGTTTTACCTCAATTGGTTGATCCAATTACCCTGTGTAATTTTTCCAAGTTCCTGTCCAGAATGAAGCTTTGTGAAGCAAGTACCACTCGATACTCCCTTAGCTTCCTCATCAGTTCACGAGTGTTTGCTCAAGCGTATGATGTAATCCTTCGTGTAGCGCTTGTGCATCCGCTATAGTATCATGCTTGTGTGTGTCTGTGTGGAGTAGCTTTGTAACTTGTTTGCTGTGTGCTTGTTGCAATAAATTGTTTTCTCATGCTTCTTTGTTTTGAATCCTTGGTGTTACCCCCTTATGGAAATTATTCCTCGACCGACACCAAATCAGAAGGAGCCGTAAGCAATACAGATATACACCAAGGAAGTCAATTAAAATCAATGAGGTTTTAGCCGACAGCATTGTATTGCAGACATCCGTCCGGATACAAATTGTATTTTGATCAGACTTTTAGCAACAAGTACCTGTCAGAGATACACTTTATCACAGCAAAGATCAAATCAACAAGAGAGCAAAAATTGGATCGACAGTGCATTTCAAGTCAAAGGTATGGGCTATGCACAATGATTGAATCTGACATAAGTCAAAATTTAAATATTGTGACACCCAGAAGTCAGTCCAATTGCATGGTGAATTCAGTAAGGACAGTCAGACAATTCTTGTCATATCAATAATCAACTACCGGACTGACAAATATATATGTATATATATATATATATATGTCATTCCCATCACCAAGAAAATCAGTGTCATCCTTCTCCACAATGTATTGACGAAGGGTACAAAGATAAGGTTCCCAGTCTGCATCGATAGGGTATGAATGGATTCCCATGCAAGATATTCAATCTTCTCGATAAAATACTGCAAAACTTTCTGGCATAAGGTACTGAGTCTTCCCTAGCAAGCCTTTAAGGGGGCAGCTTATAAGGTACGGTACCCCGATCTCCTCAATAAGATATCCACCGATGGCTTCGAGCATAAGCCCCCAAACCTTCCTCAGCACGATACCCCGATTGCTTCCGAACGCAAGCTTCCCAATATTCTTCTGTACGACACTAATACAAGACATTAAATTATGAATTGTCAGCATATGGCAGTGTTTTCCAAGTGGCAGATCTGCAACAGTTTGGCCTAAAACAAAAATCAGTCAGAACAAAGGTATACCTTGAGAATCAGATATTAGTTCATTCAGTATGCTGCCAAGTCCATGCAAGTCTCTCAAGGAAGAATTCACGGTACACATCCGACAACCTCACCGGCTATTTACGAAACAAAACTAGTGGGTGATGCCATAATCAACAAGTCTTGAAGGAAAGACCACATCGAGACCATAATCTTGGCAGTGATTATAAAAATCAGCCTCACAAGGTGATATTATTAACCCTGTCACTGTCCGGCATAATCCACAACAGGATTGAGATCTGTATAACCACACATGAGCCGGATAAGTATACCGAGGCTCAAAACCTGAACCAGACCAATGTATGCCGGTTATTATGTGAAAAATGTGGATGCCCAAGACCGTCTTATTCCACGGCAAACCCAAGCAAAGATCCACCCAAGAAGTATACTCCATTGTGGTACTAGACAACTCAATATATTAACCTCCACACCCGCGATGGAGCTTTGCACAGACTGTTGTTCCCAGAGAGATACTGGTAACAATGAAGAATCTGTGTGAAAACATATACGTTGAGGATCGTTATCTCTCGCATAGGGGAAGCAATGAAAGGAATAGCCTGTGTAAATGGGATTCTTTGCCAAGATCACCGGTAGTCAAGTCTGCAAATCTTATCATCAGGAGATGGTGCATTTTTTTCTATTAGTCGCGACAAGCGACAGTCAAACCTTTGGAACAACCTGGATACTCAAGACTGTGAAGCCAGTCAAGATAAGTCAGAAACTCATGCAAGATGTCAGCATCCGTTAGCAAAAATAGATATGATCCACATCACTATTTTGGAACCATAAGGCATGTCTATATTCGAGGAATCCGATGCCTGGATAAAAGGGATTCGTTGTTCCACGGGAAGATATATTCCTTAACTCCGTGGAATGTTCTCGGTACTCGATACTAGAATAACATTTTCCGCAAGGATCAATATCAAGAAGGACAAGTATGTCCATAAAAATAATATTTTGGATGCTACCTCAGCCAAAGAAAATTTTGAGGGACATCCGAGGAACGTCCTGTCAGAATGTCAGATCCAGTGAAGCAAACCACCCCAGATCAAGACAATCAGTCAGATCCAATTCAGTGGAAATATTATGAATAAAAGAAACCTAAGTGGGAAACTGTTTCTTCAAGTTAGAAAGATTATTTAACCCTGAGCAACCAAATCTCAAGGACGCGATTTTGTTAAGGGGGGAAGGTTTGTAACAGCCTGGATTTTTGCCCTTTTCTTTTTTCCTTTGATTTTCTGGGATTTCCTGTTTTGATTTGCTTTTCCATGGCTATGAGGGTCTGAAACTTGGGAAGATCATGTCTTCCTAGGTTTTCTAGTGGCTTGTCACCCTCATCATCATCTCAATATCATATCATTTCCATCCTTGACCTAACCCAAAATTGTTTTGTTGGTAATATTCCTTTTCTGATAAAGGAATAACCCTTAAAACCCTAGGTTGTGAAGCAACCTATATTTCTGTCACTCCTAAAATTCGCAAATAATTCTCACAAATTGTTTGGGTCACACCTTCCTCAAATATGGCAAAATATTTCATTGCCATGTTCAAAAATAATCCTCCAATAATTATTTTCCTATTCTGCCCTAAATGGCACTTTGCAAAGGAAGTGCTATTTATATTTACTTGATTGACCCCAAACTTCATGGACATCTTTTCCTGTCCATATCATTGGCTCATGCCAAAATTCAGCTCAAATTACCTAGTAAATATTTTTCAGCAATTTTCCAAAGTTTCTGTCCAGGAAGGGACTTTGTGAAGGAGCTATATTCTAGGCATATCCAAATGAGTTGCAATTTTGCAGGGTCTTTCCTAGGGTCAAATAATGACTCTCCACCAAATATGAGCTCACGTAACTCATCTATGGGAGCCCAGCTCCAAATCTTAGTTTCTGGTCAGATTCTCAGTTTGTGAAGCAACCATATTTTATATTGCTTCAATTGAGCTGAAACTTTACCAGGACAAGCTTCTACCTATATCAACTACTCCCAACAAGTTTTACCTCAATTGGTTGATCCAATTACCCTGTGTAATGTTTCCAAGTTCCTGTCTAGAATGAAGCTTTGTGAAGCAAGTGCCACTTTGGTATTTCCAAATGGCATGAAATTTTTATAGCAGCTTCATATCATCATAAAAGCCCTCTCTGCCAAATTTCAGCTCACAGAGATCCAGTATGTGAGTGCATCATCCAAATCCCCAATTCTGACCAGTTTTGCACTTTCTACTGCAACCACCATCTAAACTCCTCCTCTTAGTCTGATTTTTGGTGATCAGCATCACCTTTGTGTGTGCTCATCGCCAGACAAAATCTTTACCTTGTTACCCTGCTGGTTTAACCACAGCAAGTTACAAACACCCTATTACTGAATTACTTTTGGAGCTAACTGTAAATCTCTTCTTTGCCCCTGGACCGATTTATTTCTTCAGTTGGACTAAGGGTACCTGGGTCCATCCACTGGACATGGTTGGCCACGCCAAAGAGCGCCGCTTGCACCAGTGCGCGTGGTGATCATGCTGGCGTCATGGCTGCAGGCGTGCTCTGGCTTGTTCCGGCCCACTATGGCTCCAAAGCCTTCCCCACGGCTATTTAAGTGTGCCCCGAGCCCTCCCGTAGCTCACCCATCTCCCCCTCGCCTCATTTGCTCTTTGGTTTCGCCTCATCTCTCCGGAGTTCGCTGTCATCCTCCATGGCCGCCTCGGCCTCGGCATGATACCGGCCAACCCGAGCCTCCTCTCCTCCTCCCACCATGTCCACCGACTTCCTCTCGTCCCACTGAGCCGCCCCACCACATCGCCCCTCGCCGGAGAGCCCCGTGGTTGTGTCTCCCAAGTCTGGCCGTCGCCTCCGCCGTTCGGCCACCTCACCGTCCTGCCGTCTCGAGCCTCCTCGTGCTTCCCCGACTCCTCCAACGCCTTCCCCATGTCTCGGCGAACCTCCCCACCCTCTCATCTCTCGCCAGAGCGCCTTGCATCACCGGAGTTCATCACCACCGCCGCCTCTCTGCCCGCCTCCGTTGCCGTGGACTCCCCTCCTCTCCACTCCACCCGACGCTGGCTGACCCTCTGAAAGGGTGCGGCGCAGCCCTGCGGTCCTGCAGGTGCCCTCGGCTAGGCCGGGGATCGCCGGAGCTGGCCGGCCCCTTGGTCGTTTCCCTCATCTGCCTCCGTTCTGTTCCACTCGGGAACGAACAGGAGTGAGGGGAGGAGGAAGATGATGCCTTGACAGCTGGCCAGGCGGCCCCCCCTCTCCAACGGACCCCACCTGTAAGTGAGCCAGCACCCTATCCAACCGGATAACTGGAAACGTTTTCTTGTAATACGTTTTCTCAGCTCTGAAAACGTGTTCTATTCCGCTGTGGCCAAGAATGCGCTTTCTCTATTCCGAAAGCGTATTTTCTCATATCTGTTTCTGCCTTATCCACACAGGGACCCGTTGGTGATAAAATCTTCACAGATTGGTCCTTCTTCTTCCAACCTTCACAACTTCTCAACCGTAACTCTGATTGAGGTGAAACCAGCGCTCACTTCTTCGTCTCATCGAGCTCTATCTTTTGGTAACATTTTCACCAGGTGGTTTCACATTGAAAATGACCATTTTGCCCTTGCCTCTAATCAGCCTCCTCCGAGAGAAAACCGTCCGACGTTTCGTTCCGCGGCTTCACCGCACTTCTTCCTGGAGTCTTCGTCACCCCAGGAAAGCCACAATACTGATAGAGGCAAAGGTATCCCGTCTTTCGATGAGATGGTGGATTTCGCTTTGGTGGAAGTCGACTTTGACGATCCGACTACGAACGTGCGAGGACGTCGCGCCTTAGCAATCGCTAAACCAACTCCGAGAGGTTATTGACCACGCCGGAGCACGATCAACCTGACCACGAGGGTCTGTTTCCTGCGAGCAAACGAAGAACAAGCAAGAAACTGAGATTGCAATCTGGATATTGCGAATATAAGATGAAAGCTTTATTGATCAAGGTGGGGTTCTGTGACGCCTTTGTCTGGTCGTTGAACACAAACGAAGTACGCGAAGTTGCAGCTATGGCGAACTTTTAATCTAAACAAAACCCAAAGTCTAAACGATGCCCTAAGGGCTGTATATATGGAGGAAGAGGGGGGAATTTCGTGGCCCTTGGTGGAGGAGTCCGAAATCAACCCTATCTCTTGTTTCCCCACACATACGGACTCTAAAAATAGCCTATACTTATGTATTTCCAAATTACATGGGCCTGGCCCAATAATAAGGTGACGCAGCACCTAAAATAGCCTCGGGACGAAATTTATGAAGTGGCATCTTGTATATTTCGTCCAAGGCTTCATGCACCCATTATGGTGGCTTCAAAGTCCTGAAATCATCACTTGTAACTCCGTTCTTGTTTCCCTTGCGCATGCCATCATCTCCATGCTTGTTCTTGCTCCAATGTTCATCCTTCTCCAAGCTAGGCCCTTCATTTGTAAGCAAAACAAATGTATCCAATTTAGGCAGCATCATATTCTCATGAACATTAGAATCATTACAAAGAAACGAAAGTACCTGGTAATTTAGTTGGCGTGCACGAGCTCTAGTAATTGGTCCAGTATGTATAGCAGCAGGGCCTGTGGGTGTAACAATTGTATTGATGTCCTCATCACCTTTGCCTCTATCAAAGATAAGTTGACACATGCTCCTTTACTCCAACTTCCTGATTTTAATAAGAGTTTTGAGCTTGAATGTGATGCTAGTGGAATTGGATTAGGAGGTGTGTTATTACAAGATGGCAAACCTGTTGCATACTTTTCTGAAAAATTGAGTGGGCCTAGTCTGAATTATTCTACTTATGATAAAGAATTATATGCTCTTGTTCGGACTTTAGAAACATGGCAACATTATTTATGGCCCAAAGAATTTGTTATACATTCTGATCATGAATCTTTGAAACATATTAAAAGTCAAGCTAAACTGAATCGTAGACATGCTAAATGGGTTGAATTCATTGAGACTTTCCCTTATGTCATTAAACACAAGAAGGGAAAAGAAAATGTTATTGCTGATGCATTGTCTCGTCGCTATACTATGCTTTCACAACTTGACTTCAAAATATTTGGTTTGGAGACCATCAAAGATCAATATGTCCATGATGCTGATTTTAAAGATGTAATGCAGAATTGTAAAGAAGGAAGAATGTGGAACAAGTTCGTCGTTAATGATGGATTTGTGTTTCGTGCTAACAAGCTATGCATTCCAGCTAGCTCCGTTCGTCTTTTGTTGTTGCAAGAGGCGCAGGGAGGAGGATTAATGGGACACTTTGGCGTGAAGAAGACGGAGGACGTACTTGCTACACATTTCTTTTGGCCAAAGATGAGACGGGATGTTGAGCGTTTTATTGCTCGCTGCACTACATGTCAAAAAGCTAAGTCACGACTCAATCCTCATGGTTTATATATGCCGTTACCTGTACCTAGTGTTCCTTGGGAGGATATATCTATGGACTTTGTTTTAGGTTTACCTCGAACAAAGAAGGGGAGGGATAGCATATTTGTTGTCGTGGATAGATTCTCGAAAATGGCACACTTTATACCATGTCATAAAAGCGATGATGCTGTTAATGTTGCTGATTTGTTCTTTCGTGAAATTATTCGCTTGCATGGTGTGCCAAATACTATTGTTTCAGATCGTGATACTAAATTTCTTAGCCACTTTTGGAGATGTTTATGGGCTAAGTTGGGGACTAAACTGCTTTTTAGTACTACTTGTCACCCCCAAACTGATGGACAAACTGAAGTAGTCAATAGAATGTTGTTTACTATGCTTAGGGCTGTTTTGAAGAATAATAAGAAAATGTGGGAGGAATGCTTGCCTCATATTGAATTTGCTTATAATCGTTCATTGCATTCTACTACTAAGATGTGCCCTTTTGAAGTTGTGTATGGTTTCCTACCTCGTGCACCTATTGATTTGTTGCCTCTTCCATCTTCGGAGAAGGTTAATTTTGATGCTAAACAACGTGCTGAATTGATTTTAAAAATGCATGAGTTAACTAAGGAAAACATTGAGCGCATGAATGCTAAATATAAACTTGCTGGAGATAAGGGTAGAAAACATGTTGTGTTTGCACCTGGAGATCTTGTTTGGTTACATTTGCGTAAGGATAGATTTCCTGATTTGCGCAAATCAAAGTTAATGCCACGTGCTGATGGTCCCTTTAAGGTGTTAGAGAAAATTGATAGAGGCAAAGGTGTCCCGTCTTTCGATGAGATGGTGGATTTCGCTTTGGTGGAAGTCGACTTTGACGATCCGACTACGAACGTGCAAGGACGTCGCGCCTTAGCAATCGCTAAACCAACTCCGAGAGGTTATTGACCACGCCGGAGCACGATCAACCTGACCACGAGGGTCTGTTTCCTGCGAGCAAACGAAGAACAAGCAAGAAACTGAGATTGCAATCTGGATATTGCGAATATAAGGTGAAAGCTTTATTGATCAAGGTGGGGTTCTGTGACGCCTTTGTCTGGTCGTTGAACACAAACGAAGTACGCGAAGTTGCAGCTATGGCGAACTTTTAATCTAAACAAAACCCAAAGTCTAAACGATGCCCTAAGGGCTGTATATATGGAGGAAGAGGGGGGAATTTCGTGGCCCTTGGTGGAGGGGTCCGAAATCAACCCTATCTCTTGTTTCCCCACACATACGGACTCTAAAAATAGCCTATACTTATGTATTTCGAAATTACATGGGCCTGGCCCAATAATAAGGTGACGCAGCACCTAAAATAGCCTCGGGACGAAATTTATGAAGTGGCATCTTGTATATTTCGTCCAAGGCTTCATGCACCCATTATGGTGGCTTCAAAGTCCTGAAATCATCACTTGTAACTCCGTTCTTGTTTCCCTTGCGCATGCCATCATCGCCATGCTTGTTCTTGCTCCAATGTTCATCCTTCTCCAAGCTAGGCCCTTCATTTGTAAGCAAAACAAATGTATCCAATTTAGGCAGCATCATATTCTCATGAACATTAGAATCATTACAAAGAAACGAAAGTACCTGGTAATTTAGTTGGTGTGCACGAGCTCTACTAATTGGTCCAGTATGTATAGCAGCAGGGCCTGTGGGTGTAACAATTGTATTGATGTCCTCATCACCTAAGCATAGTAGACAACGTTCTATTGACTACTTCAGTTTGTCCATCAGTTTGGGGGTGACAAGTAGTACTAAAAAGCAGTTTAGTCCCCAACTTAGCCCATAAACATCTCCAAAAGTGGCTAAGAAATTTAGTATCACGATCTGAAACAATAGTATTTGGCACACCATGCAAGCGAATAATTTCACGAAAGAACAAATCAGCAACATTAACAGCATCATCGCTTTTATGACATGGTATAAAGTGTGCCATTTTCGAGAATCTATCCACGACAACAAATATGCTATCCCTCCCCTTCTTTGTTCGAGGTAAACCTAAAACAAAGTCCATAGATATATCCTCCCAAGGAACACTAGGTACAGGCAAAGGCATATATAAACCATGAGGATTGAGTCGTGACTTAGCTTTTTGACATGTAGTGCATCGAGCAATAAAACGCTCAACATCCCGTCTCATCTTTGGCCAAAAGAAATGTGTAGCAAGTACGTCCTCCGTCTTCTTCACGCCAAAATGTCCCATTAATCCTCCTCCATGCGCTTCCTGCAACAACACAAGACGAACGGAGCTAGCTGGAATGCATAGCTTGTTAGCACGAAACACAAATCCATCGTTAACGACAAACTTGTTCCACATTCTTCCTTCTTTACAATTCTGCATTACATCTTTAAAATCAGCATCATGCACATATTGATCTTTGATGGTCTCCAAACCAAATATTTTGAAGTCAAGTTGTGAAAGCATAGTATAGCGACGAGACAATGCATCAGCAATAACATTTTCTTTTCCCTTCTTGTGTTTAATGACATAAGGGAAAGTCTCAATGAATTCAACCCATTTAGCATGTCTACGATTCAGTTTAGCTTGACTTTTAATATGTTTCAAAGATTCATGATCAGAATGTATAACAAATTCTTTGGGCCATAAATAATGTTGCCATGTTTCTAAAGTCCGAACAAGAGCATATAATTCTTTATCATAAGTAGAATAATTCAGACTAGTCCCACTCAATTTTTCAGAAAAGTATGCAACAGGTTTGCCATCTTGTAATAACACACCTCCTAATCCAATTCCACTAGCATCACATTCAAGCTCAAAAGTCTTATTAAAATCAGGAAGTTGGAGTAAAGGAGCATGTGTCAACTTATCTTTCAATACCGTGAAGGCTTCTTCCTGTGCGGTACCCCAAAGAAAAGGCACATCTTTCTTTGTAAGCTCATTGAGAGGTGCAGCAATGGTGCTGAAATCTCTCACAAAACGCCTATAGAATCCAGCGAGGCCAAGAAAATTCCTCACTTGTGTGACCGTTTTGGGCTGCGGCCAACTCTCAATAGCTTCAATCTTGGCTTTATCAACTTCAATTCCCTGTGGAGTAACAACATAGCCAAGAAAAGATACTCGGTCGGTGCAAAAGGTGCACTTCCCAAGGTTACCAAACAAACGTGCATCACGTAGTGCAATAAAAACAGCACGTAAATGTTCCAAATGTTCCTCCAAAGATCTGCTATAAATCAATATGTCAGCAAAGTAAACCACCACAAATCGTCCAATGAAAGCACGTAAAACTTCGTTCATTAATCTCATGAAAGTACTAGGTGCATTAGTTAACCCAAAAGGCATGACTAACCACTCATATAATCCAAACTTAGTTTTAAATGCTGTTTTCCATTCATCTCCCAATTTCATACGAATTTGATGGTAGCCACTACGCAAATCAACTTTGGAGAATATTGTAGAGCCACTCAATTCATCAAGCATATCATCTAGCCTAGGAATAGGATGACGATAACGAATAGTAATATTATTAATGCCTCTACAATCAACACACATACGTGATGTACCATCCTTTTTCGGCACTAGAATAATAGGAACAGCACAAGGACTAAGGGATTCGCGTATATAACCTTTGTCGAGAAGCTCTTGTACTTGACGCATAATCTCCTTCGTCTCCTCTGGATTGGTACGGTATGGTGCACGGTTTGGCAGTGAAACACCGGGAATTAAGTCAATCTGATGCTCAATCCCTCGAATAGGCGGTAATCCCTTTGGCACGTCTTGTGGAAAAACGTCAGCGAACTCCTGCAAAATGTTAGTGACAGCAGGAGGCAAAGAGGAAGGCACGTCCTCGAATGAAAATAATGCCTCTTTGCACACAAAAGCATAGCAAACAGATTTGCTGAAATCTAGCTCATCAATATCAGATTTGGTGGCAAATAAACATGCACTTTTCAATTTAATTTCAGAAGCAACACTAGATGGTTTATTATTAGGCTTCATTTGTTGCTCAAATTCTTTTGCCACAATCTGATTTTCACTCTTATTCTTCTCCTGTTGTGCTTTATTAGCTCTATTAATATCATCTTTCAAAATGGAATCAGGAGTCATAGGAAGCAAAGTAATATTTTTATCCTTATGAACAAGAGTATAGTGATTGTTTCTACCATGGTGTACAGATTTTTTATCAAATTGCCATGGTCTACCAAGTAATAAGGAACATGCTTGCATAGGTACCACATCACAATCAACATAATCAGCATATGTAGAGATACTAAAATGCACACGAACAGTACGTGTTACCTTAACCTTGTCGCTGTTGTTGAACCATTGGATGTAGTAAGGATGTGGATGTGTTCTTGTGGTGAGAGAAAGCTTCTCCACCATCTCCATGCTAGCCAAGTTGTTGTAGCTCCCTCCGTCTATGATGACGCACACAGAACGTTCCTTCACAACTCCCTTGGTATGGAACAAATTGTGCCTCTGATTTTGCTCAGCTTGTGTGACCTGCACACTCAAAACACGTTGAGCAACTAAACATTCATACCTGTCAGCGTCTTCAGGAGCCATGTATTGCGTCTCATGATCAGAATCATCTCCACCATGTTCTTCACGTGTAATAAGAGCCAAAGTCTCCTCATCATAGTCACTAGCAGACTCATATCCACCATCCGCGGTAGCAATCATCACACGCGGAGATTTGCATTCTCTCGCATAATGACCTCCTCCCTTACAACGACGACAAATAATATCACTTGTGTGCCCTGTTGATGCCATGGAAGAAGAAGAACGCTGTGCAGGCCCCGCAGGTGCGCTCTTGGCAGATAATGGTGGTTGTGCCTGTTTTCTTGTATCACGGCTGGAGGTGGCACCGGCTGGAGGTGCTGGTGCAGTTGAAGTAGAAGATGCACGTGGTGTCCATGATGAAGGTCGGCCTGCAGAAAAGTTAGTTCGCCCCAATGCTTGTCGATCCTGCACTTCACGTTCAGCTTTACAAGCAAGATGGAATAAACGAGTGATATTAGTATACTCCTTATAGTCTAGAATGGTCTGAATCTCTCTATTTAATCCACCCAGAAAACGTGCAAGCATAGCTTCATTCTCCTCAACAATACCACATCTAATCATGCCAGTTTGTAATTCCTGATAATATTCTTCTACAGAATTTTTCCCTTGTCTTAAACGCTGCAATTTTTGAAGCAATTCACGTTGATAATATGGTGGAACCTAACGCGTACGCATTGCAGTTTTCAAAGCAGCCCAAGTAGTTGGAATAGGATATAATCTACAATGTTCAGACCACCATACACATGCAAAACTAGTGAAAGCACAAACGGCAGCAGCAACTCGTCTCTCCTCAGGATATTGTAAACATGTAAATCGTTGTTCTGTTTCTAACTCCCAAGTAAGATATATATCAGGAACATATCTACCCTCAAATGGTGGAATATTCAATTTCAGTTTAGGAATATGGACATCATCTCGTACCTGAGGTGGTGGTGCAGGCCTACCATTACGAATATATACCTGAGGTCGACCTGTTGGTGGTGGTGCTGGTGGCTGCTCGTAGATCTGATTTTGATCAACCTCATCCTCATAATCGCCCGCATACTCATCATCCTCCTGGGTACCAGCAACAGCAGTAGCAGGAGCCACAGAAGTATCAACAGCAGCACCAACAGTTTGGCCAAACGCAAGAGGAACACGGCTCGCTCGGCGAAGGTCTATTTCGCGACGTGGAGGTAGTCGTTGTTGTTGTTGTTGGAGAGGTGCGTTAGGTGCAGCGGGTGGTGGTGGTGGAAGACGCGCGAGCAATTCATTAAATCTGTTATCGAGCTTTGTTTCGAACGTCTTCTCAAGGCCAGTGATCTTCTCCATGGCCTCTTCAAAATTGTTCAGAACATCTTGCACCTGTTCAGTCATCATTTGCTGAAACTTATCATGAAGCTCCTTGTTCGATAAATTCTCCCAGTCAATCTCGTCGGCTTGTGATCCTGGCATGGTTAGCAGCAATAGAAACACACAAGAATATGATCCTACAGACTACGAACAAGTGGTGGTGGTGGGTGTCACAAATCCGTCAAGCAAAACTCAAATTCTTACCAGTTCTTACCCAGCAACAGGCGGTGATCGGCAACCGTTGTAGTCAAAACTCTCAAAGCTTGGATAGAGCGATTACCAGGGAGAGTCAAACGCACGACGTAGATGTATGTGGAGGTGGGAAGGCTTATACTATGGTAGCAAAAAGGGTCAGCAATAATCAATTCAGAGATGCAAAGTTGAATAAACGCTCAACGACGGTACTGTGCTGGTCCTAGGCTAGACTGTGCTAGAGACGCGAGCCTAGAACACCAACAAAATCACGGCGCGGCACGTAAACAAGGGAAAAGCACACTCTGAAAAAAAAATTCGCTCTTTTTTTTTGCGCTCCTTTTTTTTTGCGCTGTTTTTTTTGCGAAAAATCACTATAATGGCGAGTGTCTCAAAACTCTTCCTAGCTCAAACTGACAGGATGGGCACGAAATTTTTCGACCAATTTTTTTTTTTTCGACTGCCCGGACCCAAAAACTGGAAACGGGTCAAAAAAAAACTTCCTATAATGGCACCTGTCTCAAAACACTCACAAACACCTAAAAATAGGATAGCCAGAATTTTTTTCGAAAAATGCGTTTTCGAAAAATTTTGGGCCTAAACGGAGCGTGGCTACCCGACTCTTTTTTTTTCCCGAAACCTACTCCGGCAAGGAAACACGAATCGGAATCTAGATGGATCTCGAAAACAACCCTAATAAGCAAGGAACTCGGATTGGTGGTGGATATATGGTGGTGGTATATGGCAGCGGTGGTGGTAGCGGTGGTAGTATATGGATATGGATCGGTGGTGGTATATGGACACGGATTGGTGGTGGTATATGGATACGGATTCGGAGCGGTGGTGGTAGATGGCAGGGGCGATGATGATGGAGCGGCGGCGGCGTGACAACTTATGACCAGAACTCGAAACTCTAAAAGACTAGACTCTAAGACCAGCAACTAGACACGACGATGCAACCGCAAATTCAACAAAGCAAAACCCTAAAAAGATTATGCAAAGGCTCAGATTGGTTCGGATATGATGAACTAACCCTAATTTTTTTTGTGGCTTTTTCGTGGACTGTAGGTATGAAGAACAGACTCGATCTAAACTACGAAAAACTGTAAAATCTCACCGAGCAACCTGGAAATCTGATACCACTTGATAGAGGCAAAGGTGTCCCGTCTTTCGATGAGATGGTGTGATAGAGGCGGGGGTGATGATGTAGTCCTGACAACAACGGATGTGGTTGTCATAGTATGCCTAGTAGTTGAAGGAACAATCATATCAACTCTTGGAATGTGCACTGTGCGCTTGTTCTCCTCGTGGCCAACGGATGATGTATGCCTAGTAGTGGTATCATATCAACTCTGATACCACTTGATAGAGGCGGGGGTGTCCCGATCTTTCGATGAGATGGTAACTATCGATTTGGTGGAGACGACTTTGACGATCCGACTACAAACGTGTACGACGTGGCGCCTTAGCAATCGCTAAACCAATCTCCAGAGGTTATTGACCACGCCGGTGCATGATCAACCTGACCACGAAGGTCTATTCCTGCAAGCAATCAAAGAACGAGCAAGAATATGATAAAAGCAATCTGAATATTGCAAATATGTATGAACTATTGATAAAGGTGGGGATCCGAAAGCGGTCTTGGTCTGGTCGTTGGACACAAACGAAGTACACGAAGTTGCGTTGGCTAACTTTTAACTAAACAAATCCCAAGGAAAAGCTACTAGATGGATCTACTTATATAGGAGCAAGGGGTGGCGGCCAAGGAGGTGGGAGGACGTCCCAAGGCAGCCTAAAACTAAATCTAGGTCGTACAAGGCCAATGGGCCCAAGTGGAGGTGATGTAACACCTTTGGACTTGTAGTTTGACTCGGATTCTGCTGCAGCATCAGATTGTTTCGTCCACAACTCAACGCTCCGGACGAATTTGAAGGTGATTCCAATTGTGTTGGAAAGTGCACGAAATCTAATTTCCAACAAAAAAAGAATCACCCAATTCGGAGTCCGTATGAAAAACTTGTGTGCGTTTTGAGTCAGGTATGTCTGTGCAGTCCGAATCTGAATCCAGAACGTGAGAGACTTGGACTCTATCTTCTCTTGGGCCAAAAGTGACGTGAGAGAACTTTTTGGACAGCAAATAAACATCTCTTTCTTCCTTATCTTCATATGTGGATTGTATAAATGTCCCATACACCTGCAATTAGACAAAACACAAAAGTGTGTGAAGTATTTTTGTTCTGGATAACATAAATAGATTATTGAATAGTTTGCACTAGAAATCACCTGACAAATATGCATATATGCAATATTTTTGGTCATATCCAAGGTAGTCATGTCCTCATCATGGTGGATTTCGCTTTGGTGGAAGTCGACTTTGACGATCCGACTACGAACGTGCGAGGACGTCGCGCCTTAGCAATCGCTAAACCAACTCCGAGAGGTTATTGACCACGCCGGAGCACGATCAACCTGACCACGAGGGTCTGTTTCCTGCGAGCAAACGAAGAACAAGCAAGAAACTGAGATTGCAATCTGGATATTGCGAATATAAGATGAAAGCTTTATTGATCAAGGTGGGGTTCTGTGACGCCTTTGTCTGGTCGTTGAACACAAACGAAGTACGCGAAGTTGCAGCTATGGCGAACTTTTAATCTAAACAAAACCCAAAGTCTAAACGATGCCCTAAGGGCTGTATATATGGAGGAAGAGGGGGGAATTTCGTGGGCCTTGGTGGAGGGGTCCGAAATCAACCCTATCTCTTGTTTCCCCACACATACGGACTCTAAAAATAGCCTATACTTATGTATTTCGAAATTACATGGGCCTGGCCCAATAATAAGGTGACGCAGCACCTAAAATAGCCTCGGGACGAAATTTATGAAGTGACATCTTGTATATTTCGTCCAAGGCTTCATGCACCCATTATGGTGGCTTCAAAGTCCTGAAATCATCACTTGTAACTCCATTCTTGTTCTTGCTCCAATGTTCATCCTTCTCCAAGCTAGGCCCTTCATTTGTAAGCAAAACAAATGTATCCAATTTAGGCAGCATCATATTCTCATGAACATTAGAATCATTACCAAGAAACGAAAGTACCTGGTAATTTAGTTGGCGTGCACGAGCTCTAGTAATTGGTCCAGTATGTATAGCAGCAGGGGCTGTGGGTGTAACAATTGTATTGATGTCCTCATCAAATACCCACTTGCATGATAGTCATGCAGTAGCCATGGTTTTCAACTTGAATATTTATTAAATGATTGCTTGTTTAAAATATGGTTATCGTTGTTTCGGAAATGCTTCTGGGATTGTGCTTACTTGTTTGCTATGTTGTTATGCACCTGGTTATCATGCCCTGCTGGTTGCTAGTATTGCTTTGATATTGCCATGCTAGATAGTAGTACATGTTGGGTTGGTCATGTTCTTCGGTGCATGATTAACGTCGGTTATCGAGTACTGTTACTATTCGTTGTTCCTTAGTTGTTAGTTGGTTAAGTGCTACTCAGTAATATTATTGATGAGTTCTTGCATGTTATTTATGGTTGATGATAATGGTCATGTTATGCTATGAGTAGTGTTGCACTTGTTATATTTATGCTCATCATTATGCCATGTTCAGTTGGAGATTATTTCATAGTTGATGTGGTGGATAGTTATGTTGCATCCCGTGATTATGTTGATATCATGCTCATGTATTGTAATTACATCATGTTATTTTATCATGGCTCAGCATTTTGCATTCAAGTTTAACCAGATTTAATTGAACTTGAACAACTGTTGACTGAGTCATGGTGCCGCCAGATCGAAACTGGCCAGTGCAACCACACTTACCGTATGGGTAAGGTTTTAACTAGGTCTATTGTCGAGCATCTCACCGGTGCCTCCAACTAGGGAAGGTTATGGGCGTGCGGTACCCTAGCCCGGTAAGCAGACATAACCTTGCATGCCTGTTGTTTTTAATTTTATGGATCCGGTCCCCGTGAGGGAGTTATGACCACGACGGTGGTCGGGGTGTCTTTGGTAGACACGGGGCCACCCAGGACTAGCCCAGTTGGGAGTGGGTCGGAGTGGCCGGGAGAGTGTCACGGCAGTAGATCGGTTTTGTCGGAACGCCGTTGGTCCACCCGAATGGGAGTGCGAGGCCATGGGTTCCGTGGTGTGGGTACAGTGTGCTACCTCTGCAGAGTGTATATTAAACCTATCGATAGCCGCGCCCGCGGATAAGTGCCCAGTTCATGTCGGTCCCACCATGAGTCAACAGTATTAATAATAACTCGATTAATGACAACCCCGGTTCGGTGATGAAATAAGTTGGTGGTGATCGCCGTAAGGATCACGAGTTACTTTGGTGGTGATCACCGTAAGGATCATGAGTTACTTTGGTGATGATCGCCGTAAGGATCATGAGTTACTTTGGTTGTGATCGCCGTAATGATCACCGTGGTATCAAGGATACAGAGTTGTTGGATATTCGTGATGTTGTGCGAGAAATCATGGGTAAAGATCAAGCTCCTTGTGCTCATTTAATGATTACTACGGTATTGTTTATACCAAGCTTGATTTGATCCTGAGATGATCGTGTAATGTCCGAGGTGGGTAAGTGATGCACGTGATGGTTACGAGATAACCCGAGCAGAATAATTGGTGCATATAGTGTCATCATGTTGCATGCTAGTATCATCAGATTTATATGTTCATGCTATGCTCATATTGTTCTAGTTGTATCAGGTTCATATTGCCTTTGGATTCTTAGTGGCTATTATGATTATTTTCATGATGGTATCTGGTATTATTTGAAGTATTACTTTGGATATCATGTGCTCATGTCATGTTGTTATAATGATCTCATGTTAATTCTTGCTTAACCTGTAATTGCCATGTTGTTGTTTTTGTTGAATGCTTCTGGTTATTGTGAGCTTGCAAGTACATTCAATGTACTAACCTGGCGTGTCATGCCAGCTTGCAGGTCG
This sequence comes from Triticum dicoccoides, assembly GCF_002162155.2. Classification (NCBI taxonomy): domain Eukaryota; kingdom Viridiplantae; phylum Streptophyta; class Magnoliopsida; order Poales; family Poaceae; genus Triticum; species Triticum dicoccoides. Next base: position 366,963,543 of record NC_041382.1, on the reverse strand, counting down.
TGCCTGGATTGCTTGCTTGCTTGGTGTTGTTCATGTGTTCACGAGCTAGGATAAACGTTCCAGCCAGAGTCCCTGCGGATTGGAGTCCATCATCGCCGTTCGTTGTTCCGCTGCTTCAAGTATTATGCTGCTTGTATAGAGCAACCGTGGTTGGCGTAGTGTCACCATGCCGATGTTATTCATCGTAATATCGGAACCCTTGTAATCATATTCATGTTGTAATATAGACCTGGTTTGTTCTATGCTAAGCAGTGCCGTATTCCAGAAGACTTCACCTCGATCTCTGGGCTGGAATACGAGGCGTTCAGGTTTTCTCTAAGCCAGCGTACCACAATCATCTTGGTATCATGAGTCACGTTGATCATGATTTCGGAGCCTCCCCTCGTTGTTTTCTAGCCTAATTTAGTTGTGTTCTTCCCTAAATTAGAAAATCCCCACCAAACAATAGCCCCAAATTTTTTTGTGATTTGTTGCTTTGATGAAGTTTTGTTGGATTTGATCCACGGATTTGCTTGGTTTCGAGTGGAACTAGCATTTCCCCAAGTTTCCTCACTTTCCATCCACGAAATCTCCGCAATTTTGACCCCAAAATCTCCATTTTCCGCCCAAAATCGTGTCCCGAAATTCACATCTCGCGTTGACCCCGACCCACCAGACGACCGACGTTTTTATGGACGTCCGGAGCCTCCCGAACGATCGGACGCCCGCAACTTACGGGATGACCGGAACCAGCCAAAAGAACAGAATTTCTGAATCTCCGAGCCTGACTGGACTTCCGACGACCGGACATCCGTCCTTTTATGGACGTCCGTAACCTGTTGATATTAACTAATTCATCCGAACTCTGATTTTGACGTTCTTTAGCTCATTTTGAAGCTCTTGACATCCCCCTTCCCACAAAAATACAACCAACATCATTTGACTCCATAATTTTTTTGGAACTTTGGCATCTTTCCCTAGGGCTTCCACCACATCATTCGCTACACCACCACCGACTTCCGCAACCTAACCAATTTTGTTCCCCTTCACATTAGTGGTTGTTTGAGTTGTGATTTGAGTCTCCTAAGGTATTTCGGCTACTTAGGGATGGTTGCTTCTGTTGGGGAACGTAGTAATTTCAAAATTTTCCTACGCACACGCAAGATCATGGTGATGCATAGCAACGAGAGGGGAGAGTGTCGTCCACGCACCCTCGTAGACCGTTAAGCGGAAGCGTTATGACAATGCGGTTGATGTAGTCATGCGTCTTCACGATCGACCGATCCTCAGTACCGAACATACGGCACCTCCGCATTCAACACACGTTCAGCTCGGTGATATCCCGTGAACTCACGATCCAGTAGAGCTCGAAGGAGAGTTTGTAAGCACGACGGCATGGTGACGATGTTGATGAAGCTACCGTCACAGGGCTTCGCCTAAGCACCGCTACAGTATGACCGAGGTGGATTATGGTGGAGGGGGCACCGCACATGGCTGGGAGATATCAATGATCAACTTGTGTGTTCTAGGGTGCCCCCTGCCCCCATATATAAAGGAGCAAGGAGGGAGTCTGGCCGGCCCTATAGGGCGCGCCAGGAGGAGAAGTCCTCCTCCTAGTAGGAGTAGGACTCCCCTCTTTCCTACTTATACTAGGAGGGGAAAGGAAGGGGGAGAAGGAGAAGGAAAGGGGGGCGCCACTCCCCCTTCCTAGTCCAATTCGGACCAGAGAGGGAGGGGGCGCGCAGCCTGCCCTGGCCGGCCCCTCTCTCTCTCCACTAGGGCCCAACCAGGCCCATTAACCTCTGGGGGGTTCTGGTAACCCTTTAGGCACTCCGGTAAAATCCTGATTTCACCCGGAACTCTTCTGATGTCGAAATGTAGGCTTCCAATATGTCAATCTTTATGTCTCGACCATTTCGAGACTCCTCGTCATATCCGTGATCATATCAGGGACTCCGAACTACCTTCGGTACATCAAAACATATAAACTCATAATACCGATCGTCACAGAACATTAAGCGTGCGGACCCTACGGGTTCGAGAACTATGTAGACATGACCGAGACACGTCTCCGATCAATAACCAATAGCGGAACCTGGATGCTCATATTGGTTCCTACATATTCTACGAAGATCTTTATCGGTCAAACCGCATAACAACATATGTGGTTCCCTTTGTCATCGGTATGTTACTTGCCCGAGATTCAATCGTCGCTATCTCAATACCTAGCTCAATCTCATTACCGGCAAGTCTCTTTACTCGTTATTCAATGCATCATCCTGCAACTAGCTCATTAGTTGCATTGCTTGCAAGGGTTATAGTGATGTGCATTACCGAGAGGGCCCAGAGATACCTCTCCGACAATCGGAGTGAAAAACCCTAATCTTGATCTATGCCAACTCAACAAGTACCATCGGAGACACCTGTAGAGCACCTTTATAATCACCCAGTTACGTTGTGACGTTTGGTAGCACACAAAGTGTTCCTCTGGTAATCGGGAGTTGCATAATCTTATAGTCATAGGAACATGTATAAGTCATGAAGAAAGCAATAGCAGTAAACTAAAACGATCAAGTGCTAAGCTAACAAAATGGGTCAAGTCAATCACATCATTCTCTAATGATGTGATCCCGTTAATCAAATGACAACTCATGTCTATGGTTAGGAAACATAACCATCATTGATTCAACGAGCTAGTCAAGTAGAGGCATACTAGTGACAATCTGTTTGTCTATGTATTCACACATGTATTACGTTTTTGGTTAAAACAATTCCAGCATGAATAATAAACATTTATCATGATATGAGGAAATAAATAATAACTTTATTATTGCCTCTACGGCATATTTCCTTCAGTATCCCACTTGCACTAGAGTCAATAATCTAGATTACACAGTAATGATTCTAACGCCCATGGAGTCTTGGTGCTGATCATGTTTTGCTCGTGGAAGAGGTTTAGTTAACGGGTCTGCAACATTCAGATCCGTATGTATCTTGCATATCTCTATGTCTCCCACCTAGACTTGATCCCGGATGGAATTGAAGCATCTCTTGATGTGCTTGGTTCTCTTGTGAAATCTGGATTCCTTTGCCAAGGCAATTGCACCAGTATTGTCACAAAAGATTTTCGTTGGACCCGATGCACTAGGTATGACACCTAGATCGGATATGAACTCCTTCATCCAGACTCCTTCATTTGCTGCTTCCGAAGCAGCTATGTACTCCGCTTCACACATAGATCCACCACGACGCTTTGTTTAGAACTGCTCCAACTGACAGCTCCACTGTTCAATATAAACACGTATCCGGTTTGCGATTTAGAATCATCCGGACCAGTGTCAAAGCTTGCATCGACATAACCATTTGCGACGAGCTCTTTGTCACCTCCATAAACGAGAAACATATCCTTAGTTTTTTTCAGGTATTTCAGGATGTTCTTGACCGTTGTCCAGTGATCCACTCCTGGATTACTTTGGTACCTCCCTTCTAAACTAATAGCAAGGCACACATCAGGTCTGGTACACAACATTGCATACATGATAGAGCCTATGGCTGAAGCATAGGGAACACTTTTCATTTTATCTCTATCTTCTGCTGTGGTCGGGCATTGAGTCTTACTCAACTTCACACCTTGTAACATAGGTAAGAACCCTTTCTTTGCTTGATCCATTTTGAACTTTTTCAAAACTTTATCAAGGTATGTGCTTTGTGGAAGTCCAATTAAGCATCTTGATCTATCTCTATAGATCTTGATGCCCAATATATAAGCAGCTTCTCCGAGGTCTTTCATTGAAAAACTCTTATTCAAGTATCCTTTTATGCTATCCAAAAATTCTATGTCATTTCCAATCAGCAATATGTCATCGACATATAATATTAGAAATGCTACAGAGCTCCCACTCACTTTCTTGTAAATACATGCTTCTCCAAAAGTGTGTATAGAACCATATGCTTTGATCACACTATCAAAACTTTTATTCCAACTCCGAGAGGCTTGCACCAGTCCATAAATAGATCGCTGGAGCTTGCACACTTTGTTAGCTCCCTTTGGATCGACAAAACCTTCTGGTTGCATCATACACAACTCTTCTTCCAGAAATCCATTCAGGAATGCAGTTTTGACATCCATTTGCCAAATTTCATAATCATAAAATGCAGCAATTGCTAACATGGTTCGGACAGACTTAAGCATCGCTACGGGTGAGAAAGTCTCATCGTAGTCAACTCCTTGAACTTGTCGAAAACCTTTCGCAACAAGTCGAGCTTTGTAGACAGTAACATTATGGTCAGCATCAGTCTTCTTCTTGAAGATCCATTTATTCTCGATGGCTTGCCGATCATCAGGCAAGTCAACCAAAGCCCATACTTTGTTCTCATACATGGATCCCATCTCAGATTTGATGGCCTCAAGCCATTTTGCGGAATCTGGGCTCACCATTGCTTCTTCATAGTTCGTAGGTTCATCATGGTCAAGTAACATGACTTCCAGAACAAGATTACCGTACCACTCTGGTGCGGATCTTACTCTGGTTGACCTACGAGGTTCGGTAGTAACTTGATCTGAAGTTTCATAGTCATCATCATTAGCTCCCTCACTAATTGTTGTAGGTGTCACAGGAACTGGTTTCTGTGATGAACTACTTTCCAATAAGGGAGCAGGTACAGTTACCTCATCAAGTTCTACTTTCCTCCCACTCACTTCTTTCGAGAGAAACTCCTTCTCTAGAAAGGATCCATTCTTAGCAACAAATGTCTTGCCTTCGGATCTGTGATAGAAGGTGTACCCAACAGTCTCCTTTGGGTATCCTATGAAGACACATTTCTCCGATTTGGGTTTGAGCTTATCAGGTTGAAGCTTTTTCACATAAGCATCGCAGCCCAAAACTTTAAGAAACGACAACTTTGGTTTCTTGCCAAACCACAGTTCATAAGGCATCGTCTCAGTGGATTTTGATGGTGCCCTATTTGACGTGAATGCAGCTGTCTCTAAAGCATAACCCCAAAATGATAGCGGTAAATAGTAAGAGACATCATAGATCGCACCATATCTAGTAAAGTACGATTACAAGTTTAGACACACCATTACGCTGTGGTATTCCTGGTGGCGTGAGTTGCGAAACTATTCCGCGTTGTTTCAAATGTAGACCAAACTTGTAACTCAAATATTCTCCTCCACGATCAGATCATAGAAACTTTATTTTCTTGTTATGATGATTTTCCACTTCACTCTGAAATTCTTTGAACTTTTCAAATGTTTCAGACTTATGTTTCATTAAGTAGATATACCCATATCTGCTCAAATCATTTGTGAAGGTGAGAAAATAATGATACCCACCGCGTGCCTCAATATTCATCGGACCACATACATCAGTATGTATGATTTCCATAAATCTGTTGCTCGCTCCATTGTTCCGGAGAACGGCATTTTAGTCATCTTGCCCATGAGGCATGATTCGCAAGTACAAAGTGATTCATAATAAAGTGATTCCAGAAGTCCATCAGTATGGAGTTTCTTCATGCGCTTTACACCAATATGACCCAAACGGTAGTGCTACAAATAAGTTGCACTATCATTATCAACTCTACATCTTTTGGCTTCAAAATTATGAATATGTGTATCACTACTATCGAGATTTAACACAAATAGACCACTCTTCAAGGGTGCATGACCATAAAAGATATTATTCATATAAATAGAACAACCATTATTCTCAGATTTCAATGAATAACTGTCTCGCATCAAACAAGATCCAGATATAATGTTAATGCTTAACGCTAGCACCAAATAACAATTATTTAGGTCTAAAACTAATCCCGAAGGTAGATGTAGACGTAGCGTGCCGACGGGGATCACATCGACTTTGGAACCATTTCCCATGCGCATCGTCACCTCGTCCTTAGTCATTCTTCGCTCAGTCCGTAGTCCCTGTTTCGAGTTGCAAATATTAGCAACAAAACCAGTATAAAATTCCCAGGTGCTACTGCAAGCTCTAGTAAGGTACACATCAATAACATGTATATCACATATACCTTTGTTCACCTTGCCATCCTTCTTATTCGCCAAATACTTGGGGCAGTTCCGCTTCCAGTGACCAGTCTGTTTGTAGTAGAAGCACTCAGTCTCAGGCAACTTGTTTTCCATTCTTCTTGAAGTTCCCTTTCTTCTTCTCTTTACCCTTTTTCTTGAAACAGGTGGTCTTGTTGACCATCAACACTTGATGCTCCTTCTTGATTTCTACCTCCGCAGCTTTTAGCATTGCAAAGAGCTCGGGAATCGTCTTATCCATCCCTTGCATATTATACTTCATCACGAAGCTCTTGTAGCGCAGTGATTGGAGAACTCTGTCAATGACACTATCAACAAGAAGATTAACTCCCAGTTGAGTCAAGTGGTTATGGTACACAGACATTCTGAGTATATGTTCACTGACAGAACTATTCTCCTCCATCTTGCAGCTGTAGATCTTATTGGAGACTTCATATCTCTCAATCCAGGCATTTGCTTGAAATATTAACTTCAACTCCTAGAACATCTCATATGCTCCATGACGTTTAGAACGTCGTTGAAGTCTCGGTTCTAAGCCATAAAGCATGGCACACTAAACTATCGAGTAGTCATCGGCTTTACTCTGCCAGACGTTCTTAACGTCATCAGCAGCATCTGTAGCAGGCCTGGCACCTAGCGGTGCTTCTAGGACGTAATTCTTCTGTCAGCAATGAGGATAATCCTCAAGTTACGGACCCAGTCCGTGTAATTGCTACCATCATCTTTCAACTTTGCTTTCTCAAGGAATGCATTAAAATTCAACGGAACAACAACACGGGCCATCTATCTACAATAACATAGACAAGCAAAAATACTATCAGGTACTAAGTTCATGATAAATTTAAGTTCAATTAATCCTATTACTTAAGAACTCCCACTTAGATAGATATCCCTCTAATCATCTAAGTGATCACGTGATCCATATCAACTAAACCATAACCGATCATCACGTGAGATGGAGTAGTTTTCAATGGTGAACATCACTATGTTGATCATATCTACTATATGATTCACGCTCGACCTTTCGGTCTCAGTTTTCCGAGGCCATATCTGCATATGCTAGGCTCGTCAAGTTTAACCCGAGTATTCTGCGTGTGCAAAACTGTCTTACACCCGTTGTAGATGAACGTTGAGCTTATCACACCCGATCATCACGTGGTGTCTCGGCACGATGAACTTTGCAACGGTGCATACTCAGGGAGAACACATTTACCTTGAAATTTAGTGAGAGATCATCTTATAATGCTATCGTCAAACAAAGAAAAATAAGATGCATGAAGGGTAAACATTACATGCAATCAATATAAGTGATATGATATGGCCATCATCATCTTGTGCCTTTGATCTCCATGTCCAAAGCACCGTCATGATCACCATCGTCACTGGCGCGACACCTTGATCTCCATCGTAGCATCGTTGTCCCTCGCCATCTATTGCTTCTATGACTATCGCTACCGCTTAGTGATAAAGTAAAGCAATTACAGGGCGATTGCATTGCATACAATAAAACAACCATATGGCTCCTGCCAGTTGCCGATAACTCCGTTACAAAACATGATCATCTCATACAATAAATATAGCATCATGTCTTGACCATATCACATCACAACATGCCCTGCAAAAACAAGTTAGACGTCCTCTACTTTGTTTTTGCAAGTTTTACATGGCTGCTACGGGCTAAGCAAGAACCGTTCTTACCTACGCATAAAAACCACAATGATAGTTCGTCAAATTAGTGCTGTTTTAACCTTCACAAGGACCGGGCGTAGCCACACTCGGTTCAAATAAAGTTGGAGAAACTGACACCCGCCAGCCACATGTGTGCAAAGCATGTCGGTAGAACCAGTCTCGTGTAAGCGTACGCGTAATGTCGGTCCGGGCCGCTTCATCCAACAATAGCGCCAAACCAAAGTATGACATGCTGGTAAGCAGTATGACTTGTATCGCCCATAACTCACTTGTGTTCTACTCATGCATATAACATCTATGCATAAACCTAGCTCGGATGCCACTTTTGGGGAACGTAGTGATTTCAAAATTTTCCTACGCACACGCAAGATCATGGTGATGAATAGCAACGAGAGGGGAGAGTGTCGTCCACGTACCCTCATAGGCCATTAAGCGGAAGCGTTATGACAACACGGTTGATGCAGTTGTACGTCTTCAAATGACAACTCATGTCTATGGTTAGGAAACATAACCATCATTAATTCAACAAGCTAGTCAAGTAGAGGCATACTAGTGACAATCTGTTTTTCTATGTATTCACACATGTATTATGTTTCTAGTTAATACAATTCTAGCATGAATAATAAACATTTATCATGATATGAGGAAATAAATAATAACTTTATTATTGCCTCTAGGGCATATTTCCTTCAGCTTCCTAATCAACCACAACTGTTCGCACACGAACTCGTCACCGTGTACCCTCGATGCCGGGGGTGATGCACCGTAGCTCACGTCGAAGGAGACTCGCCGGAAGCGCGGTACGCAAGACAATCCGACGGGCGCTTTTGTACACCGGAAACCCCACACGTCCGGGAGGGACCCCGTCAGGGGGCGCGGCGGCTATGGGATGCCCTAGGTCGACCTGATCGCCCGTAGGGCCTCGTGGATCGCCGCCCTGCAACTAGAAGAACAGAGAAGAAAGAGGAAGAAGAAGAACAAGGGAGAGAGAGAAAGGTAAAGGTTAAAAGTGATATGTTGATAGATCGATTGTGTGTTGTTCTTCAATCGGCCGTCGCCCCTTACATATATATGAGGCGACTGGACTTTCCATACAAGAAAAGGACTCAAATCCCGTCCAAAACATCAAAAGTTAAACTAACTCGGACTACGAGGGCCGGAACTTCTGGTCAGCCCGGAACTTCCCGGCTAAAACTACATCAAGTAGCCCTCTTGTAGAGCTTCTTCAGGTCGCACATGGCCTCGGATTGCGATGGCCCAAAAAGCAAAGTTGTAGATCCTGCAATGAAGAAAAACTCTTCAGTTGATCACTTTTTCATCTAAGGTCATCTTGATATTGAATTCTGGCCCGCAAATCTGCAAATAATGTTGAAATTCCAGTTTTCGGTACCGCGTGCGAACTTTTTGTTTAGCCCGGAACCTCCCCGAAAGTTTTGCCCGGAACTTCCAGGCTAAAATTTTGCAGCACACTGTTTTGGCTCTAACTTTTTCATACGAACTCCGATGGAGACGTTTCTTATATCCATGTAGACAACTTTGGCCTTAGAGATGAAGACAACCCATGTAGAAATGTTTCTCACACGAGGCCATCTTGGGGGTGTAATCAGCCGAATAGTGTTCTGAATACAAAATCTGAGTACTTCAAACACAACTTCGGCCTTAGAGATGCGACCGGATGGCTATGGCCCAAATATCAAAGTTTCTCCTTTCGACGATACGGAACTTTATCACTTTGAACACTTCTCCATTTGAGGCCATCTTAATTAAGTTCTTAGTTGTGCCAAAATCTGGTGTCAACACATGCCCCCTATTTTTCGGCAAAAATGTGTGCCGAAAAATAACTTGCATGATGCTTTTTCTATGGACGATGTCAACACTACATCGGCCATTTTGCATGTTCTTAGAATGATAAGTATATATCGGCCATTGCTTGTTTGAACCTCTTGATGCAAACTTGGGTGAAAACTACTCAGCTTCTATAACAATTCGGTGATAAAGTTCCATAGATCAAAACCATTCTCTGAACCATATTGTTCTCCCTTTCGCTAGGATTTTGCAGATAGTCAAGAATGAACTTCCTCCAATCCTTACTTCGTCTGCATAAAAGTTTCATTAGTGGCTGAGGTGATGAGCTCCAATTCGGCCTTACCTATGTTGGCAAGAATAAGCATCGGCTATTGATAGATGTGCAATACACCATGACCAACATGGTAGCCGAATGCTTGTTATGCCAACTCTCTCCAATTGTCATGTCTAGATATATGAAGAATCTTAAAACAACCCATGGTAAAATTTACATCTAGACATACCTCAAGATAAACTAAAAGTGATTCATGAAAACATTGATAACCATTGGATATTTGTTGCACTAGTAATAACGAATCACCGAAAGCCTCAATATGTATATTACCTATAGCAAGGAAAAGCTCCAATCCGAATAACAATGCATATTCGGCTTTGATCATTTGTGCATAAATATTTTAAGCGGCATGAGGCTTCACAAAATAGCACCATATGGAGATATATATGCAACACCAACACCTTGGCCATTGCTACAAATTTAACCATCAATGTATAATCTCCATGGTGCTAGAGAGATAAATCTAAAACCAATACAATCCATGATGTCAATATGATGCTCAGTAATAAAATCAACCATGATTTGTCCTTACGTAAATTCTGAAAACTAATAAGCCAAATCACACCCAATAAAAACATAAGTTCACTTTGAAGTTTTGGAGAATTGGTCTATGCATAATATCTTCAATGGCATCAATTTGACAAATTTTTATGCAAGCACTTATCTCAATCTCTAGTGAAACTAAGGACGATGTTCGAAATACCACACCGGCCATTCTTAGATATATTCTTAGGGCGATAGTTAAGTATCGACCATTACCATGAAGTCCATATAGAATTCATCCACCAAATCATGAATAGCCGAAATAAACAAATGAAATAGCAATAAAATATTTTGGCCCCTTTGTATTAGCAAAAAATGTAACTAATCAAATGTATAGTGATTTGGCAATACCCTCTCATGATATAGAAAATTATGTTGCATCCATGGATCAAAATAAATCCATGGAGGGTAATTGATCATACCTATGGATGAATTCCATGGCAAAGGCGTCAATGGCTTTGTTGAAGAAAATGGATGATGTGCTAACCGAACATTTTGATGTTGTGATGCACACCTTCGGCTTAATTGTTTGTTGCTTCCATCCTTCTCTTTTTCACTTTTATTGTACTTATTGCAATAGAAGCATGCACATCCTTTTTGTTATTATTGATCCACTTGGGAACCCATGCCATGTTCTTTTGTCTCAGCTCTTGTGCACTAAGATTTTGTAATTCCCTCTTTTGCCAATACGATAAACCGAGTTGGCATCTCGATTGTGATTCTGTTTTGACCAATGGAAATTCATTTTTGGCCTTGTGCACTTTCAACTTTTTTTCTTCAGATTTGGCACTTTGATTTTTATCAATTGATTGCTTCACTTCTTTGCCTTTTGTAGCGAATGTCAACACTTTAATTGGCTCTTTATTATCTGAGATCAAATCTGAAGTAGCACACTTACGACCATCTCTTTCCATGCGGTAAACTTGCTTTACCACCTATTTCTTCTTCCTTGAGCTCTGGACCGATTCCTTATAATTGAAACGGTCTTTAACATGTGATTGTTCAAATGTTGATCTTCTTGGAGCTGCATAATATTGGTGAGATGGTTTAAAATAAGATGGAGAATGTGCCCTTGTATCATACCTGTCCCATGATGGATATGAATCTACATGAGCATAGGGAGGTATCCACGGCATTGGCATTGGCGGCCCAAAATAAGGATATGAATATGTTGCATTAAAATTATCACTTTGCCAATACCGATCCTCATATTTGCGCCTTGGGGGTGATCTTGATTACTTTGCCTAATTTGAACAATAAGCATTCTTATCTTCACTCTTCTTTTGATATTTATCCAAGAGTTCGGCGAAGGTGATTTTTGATCTCTTACACTTGCGCTTATTTCGGCCTTTGATTTCTTTTGGTTTGCTTTCATCGATCATTGGATTTCCTTGCCGCCCCCAGTCCTTGGCGTCTTCATTGTAGCTTCAATGGAATTCTCACCCTCAAGATTACGTTCATTTTGCTCTTCAACAACTTGATTACTTGAAAGCTCGATCCCATCACCTGCAGATTTTACCATCTCTTTAAGTGGATCGGCTTGAAGCAGCAAAAACCTTTTGCCATCAAGACCAATTAGAATAGACTCGTCATCTGTTGGTGTCTCAACAAATTTTAATCGTCCTTTATCAATGGCCGATTTAACTATTTGACGAAACATGTTGCAATCCTCAAAACTATGCTTGAACGAATCATGCAACTTACAATACATTCGTCCTTGGATAGATGGCTTGACATGGTGATTAAGAATTCTAATGTAATTATTTTTCAATAACAAATCAAATATTTGGTCACACATGTTTGAATCGAAGGTATACCTTTTTGTTTTCTAGCCGATCTTGTTGTGAGAACGGCATTGGAGTTAAGCAAACGAATGGTTCAGATTTGGTACCTTCCCATTCGTCTATGAATTCTCTTCTGCATTATTTTTCCGATGTCTTTAAATAAGAAACTATAGTAGCATTAAGAAACTATACTAGCATCGGTTTTCTCAAATGATTTTAACCTTGGCTTTAAATTTCTGAAATCAAAGTAGTTAGAACATACACGTCTTAATTAAGACCATGCGTAAGCCAAGTATGAAGCAAGCAAAGCTACCCATTTAGATATGAACTTTAAATAAAGCAATGGGAAAAGCTTTGGCTGGAATAATAAGTCACTATCGGTCTCTTTGAATGGTACAATATATTGACCGATATGCTTAGTAACAATTTTATTGCTAACAAGTAAATTGCCCTTCTTCATTGGTCTTTGAAAATTACTTATGAGAATTTTTCTAATAGATGCATCAACAATAAAGTTGTGACCAAATCTGAAAATAGGTAAATTACTGGCTAGACATACCTCTTCAAATATGTTGGGAGAGCATGATGATCGCATGGCATGAATAATATCGTGCTTTGCTTTTGGATGGCTTCCCAACACCGCTTCACAATTTTCTTCTTGATTCCGTGCATCATAAATTTGAAGATCTTTTTCAACCGAACTTTGTTCGGCTACTTGTTCTTGTCCTTGAAGCTCGTCAATTTCTATGGCACGAAACTCATAGGGCAGGAAGCAGGTTCCATTAACTTCAGAAAAATCAAGCATGACTGCCTTGCTATTCTTTCCATGCCCTTTCTCAATAATGCTTGCCTCTTTGGATTTGATGGACTCAGAATATATACTACTTGATTCGGCTTTTCCAATAACCAAATTTTCTTTGTTACCTGAATCAATAACTTTATCTTTTTGAATTTGCAAGGCTTCTCGCTCTTGTCTAATTTTAGCCCACATCTCAGCTTGGCGAGCTTTAAACTTTTTCATCTCAATTTCCATCCACTCATCATGAGATTTCCACCTAGTACTTTCAGACTTTTCCGGCAATGAGGTGTCGACACTTTGTAATTGTTTAGGGGGTGCACTGGATGGTACAACACTGGACGAATACATCATTTGCACAACTCTACCTTTTACTGCAGCAAAATCATGAGGCTTCCCGCCTTCTATTAGTTCCTTTCGAATGGAGTTGCACAAATCCCAAGAGAATATAAGCTTGTTCTCAATCACCCAGTCTGGATATGGTTACCCCCGGTGCTTTTAGACTCTTTCGGCAATGAGATGTTGCCGAAATTCTGTAATTGTGTAGGGGGGACATGATATGCCACAGTAGTAGGTGAAGGCATTTGTGCTCCTGCAGAAGTTTCACTTATTCGGCCATGACCATGAAGGTGCAGAGCTGAATTATGGACATCAAGAGTTGCGTATGGTGCCAAAAAATTAGTAGCATTAGGTGTAGCATATGATGTTTGAGGGTAATTGGCCAAATAACAAGTAGTAACATGGCCAATTCCCCTATCCACCAGGACGTTTGGATTAACGTACTGCAAGTTATTTGCCGATGAATAAAAACTTGAAACACTTTGTTGCATACCATTGGACGTTCCTACATAGGGTGTCTCAACTTGATTAACCGAACTCATCATGTTATTCATCGGCATATAAATTTGTGGGGTTGCCGATGCATGGGAGTTGGGATACATATGTTGCATGTTGTTAAAATTATATGAAGTATAATCATGGAGATTTTGTTGCATCGGCCCTTGCACATAATTAGATGCATGATTGATAAAGCTAGGGCTAGCCGATACATTATGCTCATTAGATGATCTAGCAACAACATATGCATAATTTTCATCTACATATGTGAATTGGGTATTCATATTACCTTTGTAGATTACAAACCCTAGATGACAATCTCTTTGTAGCAAGAACGAGCCGGAGGCCGTTCGAAGATTCGTCCCCAGCGGAGTCCCCAAAAAGTGTGTTTGCACACGAACACGTCACCGTATACCCCCAACGCCGGGGGTGATGCACCGCAGCTCACGTCGAAGGAGACCTGCCGGATGCCCGGTACACAAGACATTCCGGCGGGCTCTTATGTACACCCAAAACCCCACACGCTCGGGAGGAACCCCGCCAGGGCCCGCGGCGGCTATGGGCTGCCCTAGGTCGACCTGATCGCCCCTAGGGCCTCGTGGATCGCTGCCCTGCAACTAGAAGAACAAACAAAGAATGAGGAAGAAGAAGAACAAGGGAGAGAAATAAAGGTAAAGGTAAAAAGTGATATGTTGATAGATCGATTGTGTGTTGTTCTTCAATCGGCCATCACCCCTTACATATATATGAGGCGACTGGACTTTCCGTATAAGAAAAGGACTCAAATGCCATCCAAAACATCAAAAGTTAACCTAACTTGGACTACGAGGGCCGGAACTTCCGGTTAGCCCGGAACTTTCGGGCTAAAACTACATCAAGTAGCCCTCTTGTAGAGCTTGTGCAGGTCGCACATGGCCTCGGACCGTGATGGTCCAAAAAGCAATGTTGTAGATCTTGCAATGGAGAAAAACTCTTCAGTTGATCACTTTTTCATCCGGGGTCATCTTGAGATTGAATTTTGGCCTGCAAATATGCAAATAATGTTGAAATTCCAGCTTTCGAGGCGAACCGCGTGCGAACTTTCTGTTTAGCTCGGAACCTCCCCGGAAGTTTTGCCCGGAACTTCCGGGCTAAAATTTTGCAGCACACTGTTTTGGCTCTAACTTTTTCATATGAACTCCGATGGAGACGTTTCTTATATCAAAATCGATCGCGTCGACGATACGAAGACAACCTCTGTAGAAACGTTTCTCATACAAGGCCTTCTTGGGTGCGTGATCAGCCGAATAGTGTTATGAATACAAAATCTGAGTACTTCAAACACAACTTCGGACTTAGAGATGCGACCGGGTGGCTATGGCCCAAATATCAAAGTTTCTCCTTTCGACAATACGGAACCTTCTCACTTTGAACACTTCTCCATTTGAGTTCATCTTAATTAAGTTCTTAGCTGTGCCAAAATCTGGTGTCAACAACCACCACCACTTCTGCATAGCCCACTATACATTTCCACCACCTCGACTTAACTCAATTTTGTTTGTGTTGTGAGTTGTGTCTCCTAAGGTGTTTCGGCTACTTAGGGACCATGCTTCCAACTCTGACACCGTGTATAGTCCACCACCCTACCCTCCATTTCCGCAATCCCAGTGAGCTTCCGCAACCACCACCGCATCCCGCTACCACTATTTTGACATTTGACGTTTGAGATTTTGAGTTCGCGTTTTTTCCTTTTCCTACGGTGTTTCGGCTACTTAGGGACGAGTCTCCATCATCTTGGTATCTACATCAGGAACACCGCCACTCATCATCGCCAAGGACGGTAACCTCCATATCATCTTGGTATCGTGGTATCCCTCCATTGTATATTCCGTTGCCATTGCATTGATAACCCCTAGCCCATTTTGCGTCACTTGCCTATCAAGACTAGCCTCTGAGTATTGCCGGCAACGTTACTTGTGCACATTAGTGATCATCGAGCTACACCTTCCATTGCATACATACCATACCATATCGGTATCATCTTGGTATCTTATCATCTCGTGTGCCTCAAGTTTGTCCCCGCATATACACAGTTGCTATCTTGGTTTGTGCATTCCGCATTGTGGCCATATACAAAAAAAGAATAAGCTTTTAAGCAAAAGAGAAAGAACAAAGAAGATTGTAAGAAATAGCAATAGCATCATACCACATTGCATATAAGATTGTCATATCCGATCATCTTGGATCATACCACCGGAACATCATACATAGCATACTTGGGATAGAAAGTTGATACATTTTGCATATCATAGGTTGTGCACAAGTGTCATATCCTCCTATAGAGTACTCGTGCTAGCGTCTCTCTTGAGTTGTGCAACACGAGCGTTTTCCGTGGATTCCACATTTTGAGCTCATTCCTTAGTTGCACGACCCCATCAATCTATCAGTGTGTGTTTCCGTGTGCCAATATTGCTATTGGTCTACTTGTTTCACTTGAAAATTTGTGAATCTCTCTCAACATTATTGACTCTTTCTAACATTTTACATCAAATTTTTGTGTCACTATCCTCACCGAGCTCCACCATAAGCCTTATTTGTGTAGGTGTGAGAAATCGACAAGATCGGTACCAATTGTGTGATTTCCTTGTTACATCATTCAGTGATCATTGATACATATTCAACATCGGTCAAGGTACATTTGGTATAGTTCTTCTCTTTCTCCCGAAGATCAAGTGAAGTGTGCCACAAGGAACTTCCACGACTACGCGTCCACATGGTGGCTTCACGCACCTTCGGAGACCTACGACATGAGTTGGCCCAAGACAAAGAGAGCTTTGCGGCGAGAGTTCGTGCCTCCAACCTACATGGAACAACTTCTACGCCAATTGGAGAACACCACACAAGGATCCAAGTCCATCGACGAGTACTTCAAGGAGATGAAGAAAGCCTTGTGACGAGCCGGTGTGGACGACCCCATTTTGATGAAGTTCCACTTCGTGATGGGATTGCACAACGACATCTCCAAGATGATCTTACTCGAGAACTACAAGTCCCTCGACAATAACTACATTGGTGCTCTCAAGGCGGAACAAGAACTCATGAAGGCCAAGGCTTCTCGACCCCAAGCACACTTCTCTAAGACCAAGCTCCAAGACGACGAGCATGAGGCTAGTACCACCACGATGTCCAAGCCCGACGAGCTCCAAGACGATCCTCCCAAGTTCGACTTCACCGCCATCCCTCTTTGTGGCATTGATGATGCCGAGTCTACTTCGACTCTTTTTCAAGATGGTGCGGTGACGACTACGACTAGGGAGCCAATCAAGGAACATGCTTTGGAGGCGAGTGACACAGTGGCGAGCAAGGATGATGCTTCCATCTTAGGAGGCGAGAGTAATGATGTGCCATCTTCGGCCTTAATCCACGACGACGGTGACGAGATGATCGAGCATGGGATTTTCCCTTCGGTCATGGAGGAGAGTGATGAAGTGCCATCTTCGGCCTTCATCCACGGTGGCTTTTGCCACCATATTGATAGTAAGAGTGACTTCACCACTAGCCCCATATATGAAGTGTTTCCACAATTCCCATGTGAGGAGAGCCACAACCCCCACCTCTTGAGTGAGATGCGTGACTCCACCATATGTGAGTTTGAGCGCACCTATTTTGAGGGAGTGAGTGAACCACCACATAGAGAAAGTGTGATAGTTGATAGGGCATGTGAGGCCATTTGCATTTCTAACAACTTGACCTCTACCTCTATTGTGTCTTCTCATTTGGTGCTAGGTCCCATCTATGATGACGCGCCAATTCGCGATGACTTCATCCTCCCTTTGGACAAGACGATGGCCATGGTGGAATACGATGCACCCCCCACATGGTTCCATCAAGATGAACATGACCACCATTTGGTCTATCCCACCTCACCTACACCACATGAGTGGAATGAAAAAGGTAACATAGCTGAAGGTTATGCTCTAGTCCCACTAGTGGACATTCTTGACATTGATTGCTTGCATGATGTTGATCAACCTATTACCATGCTTCATGCTAGTGCGATGTCCCCATGCAATGATTTACCCATTTATGCTAAGTATGATGATTGCCATGTGGAGTCTATTAGTTGTGATGCCATGTTACATAGGATTTCTTTTGCTAATTCTCTTGGTCACATCATGTTTGCCAATCCGCTTGACTTGTCATATGCTATGCATGAGATCAATCACATGTCATATTTGCAATATCTTCATAGTGACTATGCATATGCTATTAAAATAAACCCAATTTGCACATATGGCATAGATGACAAGCCTATGGTTATTGGCATTTGTTTCTCTTGTGATGATATTGACATGCTACCTTTGCATCATTTATCTCATATGACATGCCATGACTACCTAGCATCGGATATGCATTGTTGCGGATGTTGTCCATTTTCTCCATGTGATGTTTACGATATTGCTCACGAGGATACCCCCATAGTTTCCTCATACATTTTAGGAGATTTTGATTCATCCCATCCATTGCATGATCCTCATATTTATGTGCACAATATGCTCCCCATGAATAAACATGCTATTGATGTGCCATATACTTGCATTCTCAATTTGTGTCCCCATCGTGTTATACACAATAACTATTCTTTCATGATGGATGACATGTTCTTATACCATGCATCAAATTTCTTTGAGCGATGCTTATCTTGTACTAACACACACGTACAAATACACATCATGATGGATGATGTGTACATTTACCCCCCACACACTCTCTTTCGTTTGTGTCTCTTTTGTGTAGGTACCCATGAATTCTTGTCAACCTCGCAATCCCACGAGTTGACAAAACGAGCTCTAGAGAGCAATGATGACTTGGGATCCCATGGATTGTCTTTCCCACCGCTCTCTTCGCGCAAATACTTCGCGCATTTCTTCTACATGGCCCTCACTTGGCTATGGGTTATTGTCCATTATATATCATTTGCCCATCTTGCCATGTTCACTTTGCATGATATGCTCATTCTTATACCTTTGCATGCATTTGTGACCCATTCTTTGCATTACACATGATGATTGATTTTCATATTTGTATGTGTATTTGCAAGCTTGGTGGAGATATTGCTAGTTATTGCCATGTTTGCTTTGTGTCCCATTCCTATGATGATACTATGATCTTGCTATGTGTTCGTGCTTGCGATATGTCATGTGCATTGTTTATGCCTATTATTTGCTCACATGACATGATTGCCATGATTTACTCTAGTGTGTTGCATCTTCGCTCCACTAGTTTGCATGACTTGATTACTATGATTGCTTGCCTTGTTGCATCACCGATGATTCATACTTGGTCATTTCATGCGGTTGATGACAACCATCTACATGCTTTGCATGACATGATTGTTATTGCTTCTTGTCATATATCTTCATGGGTTGCCTCTCTCATGTTAGACAATTTGCCATGTATTGAGTGCAACAATGATTCTAATCTTGCTCATGAGATTGCCCCCATAGCATTCTCACCTATATTTGGAGATTTTGACATATTTTTTATGGAGCATGCTTGTCTTCCTTCTTTACACCATATACCTCGTGCCATGAATATTGCCACTGTTGCATCGTATTGTTCATGCACTTGTGCTTCTAGTGGTTATGTGCAAGAGAAGAGAACCATCATGATGGATGATGTGTTTATCTACCATGCACATATGTTCTTTGTTTTGTTGTGTGCATGAGTAGGATACTTAGACCTTGTGTCAACTTCCACATCACGTGAGTTGACAATCCGAGCTCTTGAGAGTGAACCACCTTCTACCACGACGATTCTACATCGTACTTGCTTGTACTTCGGCATTGTGAAGGACGCACAAGGACATCCTTTCAAGGTGATATCCTTCTCTTTTGAGAGCCCCCAAACAATGAGCATGGATATAATGGATCATACTATTTGTGTTGCTTTCCCCATGAGACTTATTATTCATCTTAGACCACTTGATTGCACACTTGTTAGAGATCTTGCTTTGCCTTTTCATTTTCACCATTCCATGCATCATGATATATATGCATTGTGTGTTGCATCCAATTCTTAGATTACTTGCTCCTCCCATATGTTTGGTTGCAACAATGTCATCACTTCACATATGCCATGTCCCATTGATTGCTACATGCTTGCCTTGATTGCCTCACACATGATGAACAATTGCTCTTTCTATTGTGTTGAGTGCCACACGATATTCACTACACCCAATGCACATTATGCTTGGATTGTCTTGCACCTGACCCATGTGTTTAGACACTTCATTTTATTTGGTGTTGGGAATGATTCCTATGCCTACCATAGACCTTTCATTGAGCAATTTGTGAATGCTTGCTATGAACTTGAGGTAGATGCTACTTCTCTTGTCACACATATTTGCATCACTACCTCACATTCACATGCTTGTCCCCATGATATCTTTGCTTGTGCTCAATTTATGTGCTTACATGCCATGTCACTATCCTTTGTTAAACCACATGCTTTGCATGATGACGACACTTGTTTGGTGAATCACCTCCTGAATTCTTGGTTTTGCACTAACGCTAAACACATTAATTTTTCCAAGTGTTTGTTGTCCTTGATCATTTTGAAGGAATCACTAGAAGGTTCAACATTGGAGAGTGCCCACTTTAAGCTTGAAGATGATGACTACTTGGTGAACGTCCACTTCTACACGGCGAAGCCATCTCTTTTCCCATGGTGATTTGGTTTTCGATCCGAGGTCGGATCTTTCCCAAGGGAGGGGATATGATGCGGAGCATCCTATGGACATCACCATATCAAGAGTCCATTCGGTGAGTGACATGCGCGACATCTACTTCACATACACAAAGGTCAATCATCTCCTTTACACGTGCTCATTTGACCCCTTCAAGGATGGTATACTACTTGACACTTCTCCCCTGGGCATGCATAGGTATTGTCGGAACGCTACGGACGACGTGGAGGAATGCAAGCATCAAGGAACACCAACACCATCCGCGAGGGAAGCGTGGAAGCGAAGACGGAAGAGAAGGAGATGCGGAGTCTACAGCGACCGGACGACCGGAAGTCATCGGACGTCTGACACTCTATAGCGCCCGGACGACCGACATCCACCGGACATCCAACGCGATCACCCCAGGGCCAGCCGACGGAAGCTACATCGGTCGGACGACCGGCAAGTACCGGACGTCCGACACACCCCAGGCCCCAGACGACCGAGCGCCACCGGACGACCGACGCCACGGCGACAGAATAATATTTACGGAAGTCTGAAGACCACCGGACGTCCGGACCGTCACGAGCCTCCAGACGTCCGACACCCACCGGATGTCCGACGCCTGTCTGCGGACGGTGTAATGGGCCCGAGGCCCATGTACCCCTGCGCCTCTCACTTACCCCTTCGTCGCCCTAGACTAAATATACTCCTCCACCCCCTCCATTTGAGGGTTAGCGTTGTGACAGCTCATATTAGAGATAGAGCCTCGCTCATCCACATCGGATCTACTCCACGAGAGAGACCGCGGCCCCTCTGCGGAGAAGACCCACGTTGGATTCAAGACCTCCTCATGGAGAAGACCATCAAGACCTTCTCACGAAGAAGAACCGGTTACCTCTTGTATCTTCCTTTGTTGACTTTGGATTGTGTATCTCTCTTTGTGTTTCGAGATCTAGCACATGTGTGATCGCTCTTGTTGGTTTGAGTGATTCTCTCATGTTTCCCCTCGTGTTTCCCCTTGTGTTCTTCGTGTTCTTCATGGGATCCCCTCCTTTCGTGAAAGATCGGTCATCTAGGGTTCCACCCTACATCAATCTTTAGTCAGGATAACTTGTACGAGTTGTCTCCCTTCAAATTTGGCCGTTGTGGCATCCCTTCCCGCCGGCATTTGGGAAGAGGACCAGGGCCTCTATAAATAGGACTATCCACCACCGTAGGGAGGCATCTCATCCTGAACTAATCCGAGGCCATTCAGACCATCCCCATCCACACAAACTCACCAAGCACAAGAGCATCTCTCCTCAGGAGGTTGTTCTTCCCTTGTAACTGTTCATCCTCAGCCCAACAGGCAATCCACCACACCACACTGGAGTAGGGTATTACACCACATCTGTCGGGGATATACCCCGCGGTATGATCCGGCCGGAGTTATAACCCGGCTGGGACTTAGTAAACCGGCAGGTGTTAAAGCAGGTGGTAAACATGCAGGTGTTAAGGCAGGTGGTAAACTGGTTAGTGTTAAGTCAGACGGTAAACCGGCAGGTTGTTAAACCGGCTGATAGTTAAGACAAACAGGTAAAACATGCAGTTAACCCAGACGGTAAACCGGTCGGTTGTTAAACCGGCTGACAGTTAAGACAGGAGCTAAGTCAGATGATAACTCAGCAGACATTCTTAAACCGGCAGACCATCTTAAACCGGACCAGTTAACTCCCGGCAGACCATCTTAAACCGGCACCAGTTAACTTCCGGCAGGCAGTGGTAACTGGGTTGCGAGGAGTTATGAAGCCCGGGATGTTATGAAGCCCAAGATGTTAAGAAGCCCAAGAAGAGAAGTCATAATACTTAAGTCTTAAGTCCGAGTTGGACTCTACATGTAACCCGCCCTTCAACATATATAAGGAGGGGGCAGGGCTCCCCAAAGGGGGACAAGGAAGGAGAAACAATCTTAAGGGTTAGGGTTAACTGGGAGAGCCGGTTTACGGCAACTTCCTCATGATCATAATGAGACATAGCCTCAAACATCACGTAGGGTTGTTACCGGATGATATTTCCCGGGGCCCGAAGCTGTCTAAACCCTTGTCTTACATTGCGTCTCTCGATTCCGCTCAACCCCTCTCAAGCTACCACATAGGTGCGTTGGCCTCACGAGTAGGTCCTCACACTAGGACATCTGCCGTGACAACTCCACGACAGTTGGCACCCATCATGGGGCCTGCGCATGATGGTGTTGAGTTCTTGGAGGGATTTCTTCCAAGGATCGAAAAGTCTGCAATTTTCCGGATGAGTTGGTTTGAAAGGACTTGCACCAGCTTCAAAGGTCATCAGTTCAGATTTGGGATCCATAAGTATAGTGATCCGAAGCCAGATCAATGTTTGGAACACTGCCTAGGCCGAAACCGACAAGAGTTCTATACATGTGCAAGTCATCAGAGGCTACAGCCTAATCCGCCGAAATTCTATTACTGCTCCCAGGCCGTGGGATCAACAGTGTGCTGCTACCTTGTTAACCTAGCGTGAAGGATAGTCAAATACCGGAAAATCAACTAGTACGTGATCAAGACTAGTGCTACTTGAGTGCTACTAGATCAGATTACTACATCCATCCGAGTCAGAAAAGTCCAAGAGCTGTTGCCGGATCATCATTAGGGTTTTTTTTAAAAGAAAGAAGCAAAAGGAGTGGGGTCCATGAGCTGGAAGAAGACCCGGACGTGGATGGACAAATTAACTATGACTCGAAAAACGGATTAGCAGGCAATCTTGGTTGTTCGCTGCCAAATCACCGCCATGACCTTCCGCCAAGCGGCCTTTTTTCCGAGCCGGTTTCGCCAAGTGACTCCGCCTCCGCTTCAAGTCGCAGTGGTCATCAGCAAGATCGGTCCGCTATCATCAGACGGATTAACTAGGAGTACTCAGAAAGAAACCCGGACATGTGCAAGTCAAAACTGCCACGATCCGGAGACGGATTTAGTCACAGACTTGGTCTCCGCGGATGAGCGACTCAAGGGAAAGATGTCTCGCCGTCGCTTGCCGCGACCTTTCCTCACCGCCTGTTCGCCGGAGCATCTGCCAACGCGTTGAGCCACCGACCACCGAGCCCTGCGAACTGCTGTCCACCTCAGCCTCCGTTGCTGCAGGATGCTTCTTTGTCCTCAAGTTGGCCTTGTGCCTTTTCCGTCGCTTCAAGTCGCCGCCGGACCGGTGTCGGGCCGCCTCGGACTCGCCTCGGTTGCCCCGAGACGCTCTGCTCCTCCGCTGTTGGAAGTCGCCACTTTGCCTTACTCCACCTCCGCTGGCTCCGAGCCAGCCCGACAAACCGGAACCACCGTTAGCTACTTCAGCCGCGCTTCTCCACGAACCGCCGTCGCCAATTCACCTCCACCGCCGGATCACCACGGGCTCGCCCCATTGCCTGTGGGTCGGTCCTCCACCACAAGTTGCCGCCAGGAGCCATTACTCGTTTTGAAGCTGGTCGCGGCGTTCGTTTCAACCCGGCCTTGTTCCGCTATAAACCGGCCACATATCAAGCCACCTCCACTGACCGGCCCGGATCGAATAGGGTCGTGGGCGTGGACTCGTTCCCGCAGCCGCTGCAGCTGTGCCTCGAGCCCGCCTCTTCCCGCGCGACTCCGACCCCGAGTATGCCGAGCTCTCCGACGATCTTGTGCGGCAGGACGGCGCCCGCCGCGATCTTGGATTTGCCGGCCTCTACGTTCTCGAGGTAGTTGGCGAAGCGCTCCTCGTCGAGCTTCTGGAAGAGGGCCTAGTAGCACCGCATGGCCACCGAGGCGACGCGGGCGTAGGGCAGCTCGTCCCACCAAGCTACCCCTGCCGGTGCGCCGTTGGGCTGCCACGCCAAGAGCCGCTGCACCACCTCTGCCGGTTTGTCTCCACCATGGCCCGCCTCCGCCGGGTCACCCCGTTTCCATTGCTGGTCTGCGACAAGCCGACCGCGAGCCGCCTGCAACGTGCCTGGCCTCGCCCCTAAACCGCCATCGACGCCATGGCCCTGACCAAGCGCCGTCCTGCGCGGTTCCACCCTGCCGGGTCACACCATCAACCCGCACCTCCGCTCGCAAGGCCGGCCATGGCCGTGCTCACTTCCGAGTCGCCGGCCTCACCTTTTCTTGAGTTGCCAGCCTCGTTGACCCGTTGGCTATCTTAGCCCTCACTGAGCGTTGCTGCTTTTGTTCCGTTCTGACGAGATGTTCAACAGAGAAGTTGATTCAACCAACTCGTAGTGCAGTATGTCTATGGTGTATAGCTGCTGTTGTGTCCTCCGCTTGACTGAGTCACCTGGAATCCGCTGTCAGCCACTTCTCCATATCGCAAAATTCAGCCGAAGCCCGGTCAGTGGCACCCTTGCGAGTAGCTGGCAGTCCGTGCTATGACGCCGGTGTTGGCCGTCATCGTCATCATTTGTTGTATCAACATACCGGCATTGCCAGGTCGCAGCTCGGTCCTGCATCCGACTGTCTGAGCTGCAGGTTTTTTCATTTTGTTCTGATAAGGATCTATGGAAGGGACAAGCAGCAAGCGATCCCATAAAAATTTCTCGCGGAGCAAGGAAAATTTGGTTGCTGTTGTTCAGACAAGGGCATCAAGGGATTTGACTAAAATCCATCCAGCTGATATAGCAGCAGTACCGTTGTCACATCTCTGGAGCTACAGCCCCACCACCCACCTGAAGGACCAAGCACCAATGTCTATGCGAGAATTAAAAACTAATAGTCACTCCTACACGGGAAGGACAAAGATGTGAGTTTGCCAAACGTACTAGTTCACGTCCAAAAAAATCGAAGAAATACAAAGGAAGGCCACGAGGGTGTTACCGCTTTATCAGACCTACGTTTAAGCGATCATCTAACGTTGTCCAGCATTATTCAATGCCAGCGTCTGCGTTCATCTGGAAAAAAAACAAGGTGACTATCAGTTTTCATTTATTTTAGTACATATTGTTTTCGTCAAAGAACGATTACTCTGGTCTATTTTTTATCTATGTAGGATAATTATTCACTACAAAAGTGATTTATACCGCGGGTACGGAGTGCACACTAGCAATATTCTGCATCGGCGCTCATCCGTGTCGTGCTGCTGAGTGGATATGTGAGCAAATCACCGTGCCCACTACATCAACACAGCATGATTGACTCGCCCGTCCGCACCGTCTCACAACGCCGTGGCCGGCCCGTCTGTCTGTTCCCGCGGCCGACTCGACCGTGATTGATTTCACCTTCACCGTGGTGATGGTCAACTCCGCGGTGGATATTTTCTGGCCTAACATATTAGGTGAAATCCATCCAGTATATTTTTCTATTATATATTGCTTTCTTTAAAAGAGCAATTACTCCGGCTTGCAAAGTTATCTAATGCAGGACTCTAAACCGCCATATTGGTGCAAATTTAAAGGCCGTCCGAAAATTTCCGGCTTAAAAAAGTAGGATTCCGGTTTAAAAATCCAGTTCAAGGGACGGTTGTCTCCGACAAAGCTTTGAAGCTCTCAATATCCAATTTAAGAATTTCCGGTTAAAAAGATAATCTCTCGCAAGTTCGAGTTCTTAGGAAAAATTAAGGGGACCAAAAAGAGTCTGTTGCAAGAGCACAGCTCAAAACATAGGTGCCCCTTGAGCACAGCTCACAATATCATTTGGGGGATTCCTGTTCAAACATAGGTGTATTCACCAAAGAGAACATAGCGTTACTACCCTCTTGATCCGGCTACCAAGCCAATATTATCATAAGAACACATCTCCGGTTACTTCGGTAATTCGGCTATCAAGCCAATATTATCATAAGGGGCCAAAGAGAGTCTGCTGCACAGCACAACTCAAACATGGGTATCCCTTGAGCACAGCTCACAATATCACTTGGGGGCTATGTTCGAACCATAGTCACACCTATTGATAGGCTTAAGGCCACCAGGGAAGTCACTTGGGGGCTCTGGTCGTATCCGAACCATAGCTTATACCCTCTTGATGAGCAAAAGGGCACCAGGGAAATCACTTGGGGGCTTGGTCGTATCCGAACCATAGCTACACCTCTTGATAGGCATAAGGGGACCAGGGCAGTCACTTGGGGGCTATGGGTTCGAACCATAGTTACACCTCTTGATAGGCATAAGGGCAACAGGGAAATCACTTGGGGGCTTGGTCGTATTCGAACCATAGCTACACATCTTGATCGGTGCAATGCCACAATTATGACAACATGGGGACTCTGGTCGTATCCGAACCATAGCTTAAACCCTGTTGATCATACATATATATCATCATATATTACATCATACATCATCATTACATCATCATAGCATGTATCATATGTGCATGGATATACCGGCTTATATGGCAGGAATCGGTTTTCAAACCAGGTTATATTATTCAAATCTTTAAATAGCCAACATGGCTGGAATTTTATTGTGTTTATCAATAACCAATATTATGATTGGGGTTTTCAAAGTCGCTTCAGCGCAATGGATATAATTTATTCTACAATGGAAGGATTAGTCCCGAGTTGCTGCAGGCTTACAACCCGGCACTTGGGGCTACATTATTCAAATTGGGATTACATCAAATACACAAGTCTCATGTCACTGCAAGCATGCACCGTGACACTTGGGGGCTAATGCAAAGTCATTGTTTGCTCATCTTATTAAAGACCCGACTCATCACATCGTAATGAGCCGGCCCTTGGGGCTACCAATTGCTCCTGTCAACAAATCAAGGTACACAAATTTTCATCTATTATTGAAGGATCCACTGCTCAGTTGGTAAAGCACAAAGCTCTCAACCTTGTGGACGTGGGTTCAAGCCCCTACATCGTATATTGTTATTCTCAATGAAGTATATATAAAGTCCCAGCTCAATATTATCTTACTGAGCCGGCCCTTGGGGGCTACACGTTGTTGTTCAAGTGTACATGATCATATCTATAAAGTCCCTGCTCCTTATTGCATAATGACCTGGCCCTTGGGGGCTACACTGGTTGAAGTTTTTATGAGAATCAGGCAATTACAAGTCCCAGGTTGCTGCAAGCATGACAACCCGGTACTTGGGGGCTACATATGTGGAATACTCAGTTCTGACTGGTGATTGAGATGAACAACCTGGATTTCTTCAAGCGTGTGACATTCATATTGAAGAAGTCTTAAGTTGTTGCTATGCTACCTTCTTAAAACTTGGGGGCTACAAGTGATAGGCATATAAGAGGTATATTTTCAAAACTGATGTTAACAAACAGTTCTGATCCGGTGCCATCAATATTCTTAAACCGGCAATTTTGGCAATGGTAAACCAGTAAAGTTTTACATTCTTAAACCGACAAGTTCTACATTCTTAAACTGGCTGAAGATCAAATGAGTATTTCAAATGCCAATATTTTTGTTAAGCATTGGGAGCTGAAGTCAAAGGAGTTATTCTTCACAATATTTCTCTGTGACAAACCAATGTCAGCTAATTGATTATGAAGCTGGCCTATTGACTCGGATTTTATAGAAGAAAGAAGTGTCAAGGAATTAAGGATGATCAGGATCAGTTTAACATGGATAAATCCAAATTAAACTGGGGGCTAATGTCGGGGATATACCCCGTGGTATGATTCGGCCGAAGTTATAACCCGGCTGGGACTTAGTAAACCGGCAGGTGTTAAAGCAGGTGGTAAACAGGCAGGTGTTAAGGCAGGTGGTAAACCGGTTGGTGTTAAGTCAGACGGTAAACCGGCAGGTTGTTAAACTGGCTAACAGTTAAGACAGACAGGTAAAACATGCAGTTAACCCAGACGGTAAACCAGCTGGTTGTTAAACTGGCTGATAGTTAAGACAGGAGTTAAGTCAGATGATAACTCAGCAGACATTCTTAAACCGGCAGACCGTCTTAAACCAGCACCAGTTAACTCCTGGTAGACCATCTTAAACCGGCACCAGTTAACTCCCGGCAGGCAGTGGTAACTGGGTTGCCAGGAGTTATGAAGCCCGGGACGTTATGAAGCTCAAGATGTTAAGAAGCCCAAGAAGAGAAGTCATAATAGTTAAGTCTTAAGTCCGAGTTGGACTCTACATGTAATGATGAGGACATCAATACCATTGTTACACCCACAGCCCCTGCTGCTATACATACTGGATCAATTACTAGAGTTCGCGCACGCCAACTAAATTACCAGGTACTTTCGTTTCTTGGTAATGATTCTAATGTTCATGAGAATATGATGCTGCCTAAATTGGATACATTTGTTTTGCTTACAAATGAAGGTCCTAGCTTGGAGAAGGATGAACATTGGAGCAAGAACAAGCATGGAGATGATGGCATGCGCAAGGGGAACAAGAACAGAGTTACAAGTGATGATTTCAGGTCTTTGAAGCCACCATAACGAGTGCATGAAGCCTTGGACGGAATATACAAGATGTCACTTCATAAATTTCGTCCAGAGGCTATTATAGGTGCTGCGTCACCTTTTTATTGGGCCAGGCCCATGTAATTTCGAAATACATAAGTATAGGCTATTTTTAGAGTCCGTATGTGTGGGGAAACAAGAGATAGGGCTGATTTCGGACCCCTCCACCAAGGGCCACGAAATTCCCCCTCTCTTCCTCCATATATACAGCCCTTAGGGCACTGTTTAGACTTTGGGTTTTGTTTAGATTAAAGTTCGCCATAGCTGCAACTTCGCGTACTTCGTTTGTGTTCAACGACCAGACAAAGGCGTCACAGAACCCCACCTTGATCAATAAAGCTTTCATCTTATATTCGCAATATCCAGATTGCAATCTTAGTTTCTTGCTTGTTCTTCGTTTGCTCGCAGGAAACAGACCCTCGTGGTCAGGTTGATCGTGCTCCGGCGTGGTCAATAACCTCTCGGAGTTGGTTTAGCGATTGCTAAGGCGCGACGTCCTCGCACGTTCGTAGTCGGATCGTCAAAGTCGACTTCCACCAAAGCGATATCCATCATCTCATCGAAAGACGGGACACATTGGCCTCTATCAAGTGGTATCAGATTTCCAGGTTGCTCGGTGAGATTTTACAGTTTTTCGTAGTTTAGATCGAGTCTGTTCTTCATACCTACAGTCCACGAAAAAGCCACAAAAAAATTAGGGTTAGTTCATCATATCCGAACCAATCTGAGCCTTTGCATAATCTTTTTAGGGTTTTGCTTCGTTGAATTTGCGGTTGCATCGTCGTGTCTAGTTGCTGGTCTTAGAGTCTAGTCTTTTAGAGTTTCGAGTTCTGGTTATAAGTTGTCACGCCGCCGCCGCACCATCATCATCGCCCCTGCCATCTACCACCATCGCTTATCCGCCACCGCTTCGAATCCGTATCCATATACCACCACCGCTGTCATATACCACCACCGCTGCCATCTACCACCATATATCCACCACCAATCCGAGTTCTTGTCATATTAGGTTTATTTTCGAGATCCATCTAGATTCTGATTCGTGTTTCCTTGCCGGAGTAGGTTTCGGAAAAAAAAAGAGTCCGGAAACCACCCTCCGTTTAGGCCCAAAATTTTTCGAAAACACATTTTTCGAAAAAAAATCTGGCTATCCTATTTTTAGGTGTTTCTGAGTGTTTTGAGACAGGTGCCATTATAGGAAGTTTTTATTGACCCGTTTCCAGTTTTTGGGTCCGGGCAGTCAAAAAAAAATTGGTCGAAAAAATTTCGTGCCCATCTTGTCAGTTTGACCTAGGAAGAGTTTTGAGACACTCGCCATTATAGTGATTTTTCGCAAAAAAAAACAGTGCAAAAAAAAACAGCGCAAAAAAAAAGCGAAAAAACAAATCCAGAGTGTGCTTTTCCCTTGTTTACGTGTCGCGCCGTGATTTTGTTGGTGTCTAGGCTCGCGTCTCTAGCACAGTCTAGCCTAGGACCAGCACAGTACCGTCGTTCAGCGTTTATTCCTTTGCATCTCTGAATTGATTATTGCTGACCCTTTTTGCTACCATATTATAAGCCTTCCCAGCTCCACATACATCTACGTCGTGCGTTTGACTCTCCCTGGTAATCGCTCTATCCAAGCTTTGAGAGTTTTTGACTACAACGGTTGCCGATCACCGCCTGCTGCTGGGTAAGAACTGGTAAGAATTTGAGATTTGCTTGACGGATTTGTGACACCCACCACCACCTCTTGTTAGTAGTCTGTAGGATCATATTCTTGTGTGTTTCTATTGCTGCTAACCATGCCAAGATCACAAGCCGACGAGACTGACTGGGAGAACCTGACGAATAAGGATTTGCATGATAAATTTCAGCAAATGATGAGTGGACAGGTGCAAGATGTGCTAAACAGATTTGAAGAGGCCATGGAGAAGATAGATGGCATGGAGAAGACGTTCGAAACAAAGCTCGATAACAAGTTTAATGAATTGCTCGTGCGTCTTCCACCACCACCACCCGCTGCACCTAACGCACCTCTCCAACAACAACAACAACGACTACCTCCACGTCGCGAAACAGACCTCCGCCGAGCGAGCCGTGTTCCTCTTGCGTTTGGCCAAACTGTTGGTGCTGCTGTTGATACTTCTGTGGCTCATGCTGCTGATGCGGAGGAGGATGATTATGTGGGCGATTATGAGGATGAGGTTGATCAAAATCCGAACTACATGCAGCCACCAGCACCACCACCAGCAGGTCGACCTCAGGTATATATTCGAAATGGTAGGCCTGCACCACCACCTCAGGTACGAGATGATGTCCATATTCCTAAACTGAAATTGAATATTCCACCATTTGAGGGTAGATATGTTCCTGATATATATCTTGCTTGGGAGTTAGAAACTGAACAACGTTTTACATGTTTACAATATCCCGAGGAGAGACGGGTTGCTGCTGCTGTTTGTGCTTTCACTAGTTTTGCATGTGTCTGGTGGTCTGAACATTGTAGATTATATCCTATTCCAACTACTTGGGCTGCTTTGAAAACTGCTATGCGTACGCGTTGGGTTCCACCATATTATCAATGTGAATTGCTTCAAAAATTGCAGCGTTTAAGACAAGGAAAAAATTCTGTAGAAGAATATTATCAGGAATTACAAACTGGCATGATTCGATGTGGTATTGTTGAGGAGAATGAAGCTATGCTTGCACGTTTTCTGGGTGGATTAAATAGAGAGATTCAGACCATTCTAGACTAAAAAAATAAGGAATATACTAATATCACTCGTTTATTCCATCTTGCTTGTAAAGCTGAACGTGAAGTGCAGGATCGACAAGCATTGGCGCGAACTAACTTTTCTGCAGGCCGACCTTCATCATGGACACCGGGTGCATCTTCTACTTCAACTGCACCAGCACCTCAATCAGGTGCCTCCTACAGCCGTGATACAAGAAAACAGGAACAACCACCATTATCTGCCAAGAGCGCACCTGCCGGGCCTGCACAGCATTCTTCTTCTTCCATGGCATCAACAGGGCACACAAGTGATATTATTTGTCGTCGTTGTAAGGGAGGAGGTCATTATGCGAGAGAATGCAAATCTCTCCGTGTGATGATTGCTACCGAGGGTGGTGGATATGAGTCCGCTAGTGACTATGATGAGGAGACTTTGGCTCTTATTACACGTGAAGAACATGGTGGAGATGATTCTGATCATGAGACGCAATACATGGCTCCTGAAGACGCTGACAGGTATGAATGTTTAGTTGCTCAACGTGTTTTGAGTGTGCAGGTCACACAAGCTGAGCAAAATCAGAGGCACAATTTGTTCCATACCAAGGGAGTTGTGAAGGAACGTTCTGTGCGCGTCATAATAGACGGAGGGAGCTGCAACAACTTGGCTAGCATGGAGATGGTGGAGAAGCTTTCTCTCACCACAAGACCACATCCACATCCTTACTACATCCAATGGTTCAACAACAGCGGCAAGGTTAAGGTAACACATACTGTTCGTGTGCATTTTAGTATCTCTACATATGCTGATTATGTTGATTGTGATGTGGTACCTATGCAAGCATGTTCCTTATTACTTGGTAGACCATGGCAATTTGATAAAAATTCTGTACACCATGGTAGAAACAATCACTATACTCTTGTTCATAAGGATAAAAATATTACTTTGCTTCCTATGACTCCTGATTCCATTTTGAAAGATGATATTAATAGAGCTAATAAAGCAAAACAGGAGAAGAATAAGAGTGAAAATCAGATTGTGGCAAAAGAATTTGAGCAACAAATGAAGCCTCATAATAAACCATCTAGTGTTGCTTCTGAAATTAAATTGAAAAGTGCATGTTTATTTGCCACCAAATCTGATATTGATGAGCTAGATTTCAGCAAATCTGTTTGCTATGCTTTTGTGTGCAAAGAGGCATTATTTTCATTCGAGGACGTGCCTTCCTCTTTGCCTCTAGCTGTCACTAACATTTTGCAGGAGTTCGCTGACGTTTTTCCACAAGACGTGCCACCGGGATTACCGCCTATTCGAGGGATTGAGCATCAGATTGACTTAATTCCCGGTGCGTCACTGCCAAACCGTGCACCATACCGTACCAATCCAGAGGAGACGAAGGAGATTATGCGTCAAGTACAAGAGCTTCTCGACAAAGGTTATATACGCGAATCCCTTAGTCCTTGTGCTGTTCCTATTATTCTAGTGCCGAAAAAGGATGGTACATCACGTATGTGTGTTGATTGTAGAGGCATTAATAATATTACTATTCGTTATTGTCATCCTATTCCTAGGCTAGATGATATGCTTGATGAATTGAGTGGCTCTACAATATTCTCCAAAGTTGATTTGCGTAGTGGCTACCATCAAATTCGTATGAAAGATGTGCCTTTTGTTTGGGGTACCGCACAGGAAGAAGCCTTCACGGTATTGAAAGATAAGTTGACACATGCTCCTTTACTCCAACTTCCTGATTTTAATAAGACTTTTGAGCTTGAATGTGATGCTAGTGGAATTGGATTAGGAGGTGTGTTATTACAAGATGGCAAACCTGTTGCATACTTTTCTGAAAAATTGAGTGGGCCTAGTCTGAATTATTCTACTTATGATAAAGAATTATATGCTCTTGTTCGGACTTTAGAAACATGGCAACATTATTTATGGCCCAAAGAATTTGTTATACATTCTGATCATGAATCTTTGAAACATATTAAAAGTCAAGCTAAACTGAATCGTAGACATGCTAAATGGGTTGAATTCATTGAGACTTTCCCTTATGTCATTAAACACGAGAAGGGAAAAGAAAATGTTATTGCTGATGCATTGTCTCGTCGCTATACTATGCTTTCACAACTTGACTTCAAAATATTTGGTTTGGAGACCATCAAAGATCAATATGTGCATGATGCTGATTTTAAAGATGTAATGCAGAATTGTAAAGAAGGAAGAATGTGGAACAAGTTTGTCGTTAACGATGGATTTGTGTTTCGTGCTAACAAGCTATGCATTCCAGCTAGCTCCGTTCGTCTTTTGTTGTTGCAGGAGGCGCATGGAGGAGGATTAATGGGACACTTTGGCGTGAAGAAGACGGAGGACGTACTTCCTACACATTTCTTTTGGCCAAAGATGAGACGGGATGTTGAGCGTTTTATTGCTCGATGCACTACATGTCAAAAAGCTAAGTCACGACTCAATCCTCATGGTTTATATATGCCTTTGCCTGTACCTAGTGTTCCTTGGGAGGATATATCTATGGACTTTGTTTTAGGTTTACCTCGAACAAAGAAGGGGAGGGATAGCATATTTGTTGTCGTGGATAGATTCTCGAAAATGGCACACTTTATACCATGTCATAAAAGCGATGATGCTGTTAATGTTGCTGATTTGTTCTTTCGTGAAATTATTCGCTTGCATGGTGTGCCAAATACTCTTGTTTCAGATCGTGATACTAAATTTATTAGCCACCTTTGGAGATGTTTATGGGCTAAGTTGGGGACTAAACTGCTTTTTAGTACTACTTGTCACCCCCAAACTGATGGACAAACTGAAGTAGTCAATAGAACGTTGTCTACTATGCTTAGGGCTGTTTTGAAGAATAATAAGAAAATGTGGGAGGAATGCTTGCCTCATATTGAATTTGCTTATAATCGTTCATTGCATTCTACTACTAAGATGTGCCCTTTTGAAGTTGTGTATGGTTTCCTACCTCGTGCACCTATTGATTTGTTGCCTCTTCCATCTTCGGAGAAGGTTAATTTTGATGCTAAACAACGTGCTGAATTGATTTTAAAAATGCATGAATTAACTAAGGAAAACATTGAGCGTATGAATGCCAAATATAAACTTGCTGGAGATAAGGGTAGAAAACATGTTGTGTTTGCACCTGGAGATCTTGTTTGGTTACATTTGCGTAAGGATAGATTTCCTGATTTGCGCAAATCAAAGCTAATGCCACGTGCTGATTGTCCCTTTAAGGTGTTAGAGAAAATAAATGATAATGCAGCATATAAACTTGAGCTGCCTGCAGATTTTGGGGTTAGTCCCACTTTTAACATTGCAGATTTGAAGCCTTATTTGGGTGAGGAAGATGAACTTCCGTCGAGGACGACTTCATTTCAAGAAGGGGAGGATGATGAGGACATCAATACAATTGTTACACCCACAGCCCCTGCTGCTATACATACTGGACCAATTACTAGAGCTCGTGCACGCCAACTAAATTACCAGGTACTTTAGTTTCTTGGTAATGATTCTAATGTTCATGAGAATATGATGCTGCCTAAATTGGATACATTTGTTTTGCTTACAAATGAAGGGCCTAGCTTGGAGAAGGATGAATATTGGAGCAAGAACAAGCATGGAGATGATGGCATGCGCAAGGGGAACAAGAACGGAGTTACAAGTGATGATTTCAGGACTTTGAAGCCACCATAATGGGTGCATGAAGCCTTGGACGAAATATACAAGATGCCACTTCATAAATTTCGTCCCGAGGCTATTTTAGGTGCTGCGTCACCTTATTATTGGGCCAGGCCCATGTAATTTCGAAATACATAAGTATAGGCTATTTTTAGAGTCCGTATGTGTGGGGAAACAAGAGATAGGGTTGATTTCGGACCCCTCCACCAAGGGCCACGAAATTCCCCCCTCTTCCTCCATATATACAGCCCTTAGGGCATCGTTTAGACGGTGGGTTTTGTTTAGATTAAAAGTTCGCCATAGCTGCAACTTCGCGTACTTCGTTTGTGTTCAACGACCAGACAAAGGCGTCACAGAACCCCACCTTGATCAATAAAGCTTTCATCTTATATTCGCAGTATCCAGATTGCAATCTTAGTTTCTTGCTTGTTCTTCGTTTGCTCGCAGGAAACAGACCCTCGTGGTGAGGTTGATCGTGCTCCGGCGTGGTCAATAACCTCTCGGAGTTGGTTTAGCGATTGCTAAGGCGCGACGTCCTCGCACGTTCGTAGTCGGATCGTCAAAGTCGACTTCCACCAAAGCGATATCCATCATCTCATCGAAAGACGGGACACCTTTGCCTCTATCAATCTATGTACTTTGTTTTAGGTTTACCTCGAACAAAGAAGGGGAGGGATAGCATATTTGTTGTCGTGGATAGATTCTCGAAAATGGCACACTTTATACCATGTCATAAAAGCGATGATGCTGTTAATGTTGCTGATTTGTTCTTTCGTGAAATTATTCGCTTGCATGGTGTGCCAAATACTATTGTTTCAGATCGTGATACTAAATTTCTTAGCCACTTTTGGAGATGTTTATGGGCTAAGTTGGGGACTAAACTGCTTTTTAGTACTACTTGTCACCCCCAAACTGATGGCCAAACTGAAGTAGTCAATAGAACATTGTCTACTATGCTTAGGGCTGTTTTGAAGAGTAATAAGAAAATGTGGGAGGAATGCTTGCCTCATATTGAATTTGCTTATAATCGTTCATTGCATTCTACTACTAAGATGTGCCCTTTTGAAGTTGTGTATGGTTTCCTACCTCGTGCACCTATTGATTTGTTGCCTCTTCCATCTTCGGAGAAGGTTAATTTCAATGCTAAACAACGTGTTGAATTGATTTTAAAAATGCATCAGTTAACTAAGGAAAACTTTGAGCGTATGAATGCCAAATATAAACTTGCTGGAGATAAGGGTAGAAAACATGTTGTGTTTGCACCTGGAGATCTTGTTTGGTTACATTTGCGTAAGGATAGATTTCCTGATTTGCGCAAATCAAAGCTCATGCCACGGGCTGATGGTCCCTTTAAGGTGTTAGAGAAAATAAATGATAATGCATATAAACTTGAGCTGCCTGCAGATTTTGGGGTTAGTCCCACTTTTAATATTGCGGATTTGAAGCCTTATTTGGGTGAGGAAGATGAGCTTCCGTCGAGGACGACTTCATTTCAAGAAGGGGAGGATGATGAGGACATCAATACCATTGTTACACCCACAGCCCCTGCTGCTATACATACTGGACCAATTACTAGAGCTCGCGCACGCCAACTAAATTACCAGGTACTTTCGTTTCTTGGTAGTGATTCTAATGTTCATGAGAATATGATGCTGCCTAAATTGGATACATTTGTTTTGCTTACAAATGAAGGTCCTAGCTTGGAGAAGGATGAACATTGGAGCAAGAACAAGCATGGAGATGATGGCATGCGCAAGGGGAACAAGAACAGAGTTACAAGTGATGATTTCAGGTCTTTGAAGCCACCATAACGAGTGCATGAAGCCTTGGACGAATATACAAGATGTCACTTCATAAATTTCGTCCAGAGGCTACTATAGGTGTTGCGTCACCTTTTTATTGGGCCAGGTGATAGAGGCGGGGGGTGTCCCGATCTTTCGATGAGATGATAACTATCAATTTGGTGGAGACGACTTTGACGATCCGACTACAAACGTGCACGATGTTGCGCCTTAGCAATCGCTAAACCAATCTCCTGAGGTTACTGACGATGCTGGAAGCACGGTCAGCCTGACCACGAAGGTCTATTCATGCAAGCAATCGAAGAACGAGCAAGAATATGATAAAAGCAATCTGAATATTGCAAATATGTATGAAGTATTGATAAAGGTGGGGATCCGAAAGCGGTCTTGGTCTGGTCGTTGGACACAAACGAAGTACACGAAGTTGCGTTGGCTAACTTTTAACTAAACAAATCCCAAGGAAAAAGCTACTAGATGGATCTACTTATATAGGAGCAAGGGGTGGCGGCCAAGGAGGTGGGAGGACGTCCCAAGGCAGCCTAAAACTAAATCTAGGTCGTACAAGGCCAATGGGCCCAAGTGGAGGTGATGTAACACCTTTGGACTTGTAGTTTGACTCGGATTCTGCTACAGCATCAGATTGTTTCGTCCACAACTCAACGCTCCGGACGAATTTGAAGGTGATTCCAATTGGGTTGGAAAGTGCTCGAAATCTAGTTTCCAACAAAAAAGGAATCACCCAATTCGGAGTCCGTATGAAAAACTTGTGTGCGTTTTGAGTCAGGTATGTCTGTGCAGTCCGAATCTGAATCCAGAACGTGAGAGACTTGGACTCTATCTTCTCTTGGGCCAAAAGTGACGTGAGAGAACTTTTTGGACAACAAATAAACATCTCTTTCTTCCTTATCTTCATATGTGGATTGTACAAATGTCCCATACACCTGCAATTAGACAAAACACAAAAGTGTGTAAAGTATTTTTGTTCTGGATAACATAAATAGATTATTGAATAGTTTGCACTAGAAATCACCTGACAAATATGCATATATGCAATATTTTTGGTCATATCCAAGGTAGTCATGTCCTCATCATCCTCCCCTTCTTGAAAATAAAGCCGTCCTCAGCGTTGCTTAATCTGAAATGTGGCTAACAAAAGAGACAAGGTGTACATGTTGTATATGTATATGTCATCCATTTTAACTTCCCTTGATTTTTGCATATATGACACATGAATAGATGAGTAACTTGCATAGTTCATAAAATCTAAAGCCAAAAAATTAGCACAAGAAGTAGAAGGCATGAAAATATTGCAACTCAGTTTGCACATATAAGTGAAGCTCTTATTCATTTCAAAAGATTGACAATGTTCATCATTAAACCATCCCAACATTGGTGAATAAACCTTACTTGCATCAAATTTACATGCTACAACATGCTTAAATAAGCAAACATGCAATAAGTCATTCAACACAGAATCATCACCAAGATTAGAGGTCATATCAAAATGATTAAACATTGGTTCTTTTGCATCAATAGTTAATTCAATGGGTGCACTCAAAATTGTTGGTATTTCAGTTGTTTGATCACATGGCAAAGTCAAATTATCAACGTAGTCCTCTAAAATAGGTGGTGTGATCAAAGTAGTGGGTAGCTCATCAGATGGTGATGAGGACATCAATACAATTGTTACACCCACAGCCCCTGCTGCTATACATACTGGACCAATTACTAGAGCTCGTGCACGCCAACTAAATTACCAGGTACTTTTGTTTCTTGGTAATGATTCTAATGTTCATGAGAATATGATGCTGCCTAAATTGGATACATTTGTTTTGCTTACAAATGAAGGGCCTAGCTTGGAGAAGGATGAACATTGGAGCAAGAACAAGCATGGAGATAATGGCATGCGCAAGGGGAACAAGAATGGAGTTACAAGTGATGATTTCAGGACTTTGAAGCCACCATAATGGGTGCATGAAGCCTTGGACGAAATATTCAAGATGCCACTTCATAAATTTCGTCCCGAGGCTATTTTAGGTGCTGCGTCACCTTATTATTGGGCCAGGCCCATGTAATTTCGAAATACATAAGTATAGGCTATTTTTAGAGTCCGTATGTGTGGGGAAACAAGAGATAGGGTTGATTTCGGACCCCTCCACCAAGGGCCACGAAATTCCCCCCTCTTCCTCCATATATACAGCCCTTAGGGCATCGTTTAGACGGTGGGTTTTGTTTAGATTAAAAGTTCGCCATAGCTGCAACTTCGCGTACTTCGTTTGTGTTCAACGACCAGACAAAGGCGTCACAGAACCCCACCTTGATCAATAAAGCTTTCATCTTATATTCGCAATATCCAGATTGCAATCTTAGTTTCTTGCTTGTTCTTCGTTTGCTCGCAGGAAACAGACCCTCGTGGTCAGGTTGATCGTGCTCCGGCGTGGTCAATAACCTCTCGGAGTTGGTTTAGCGATTGCTAAGGCGCGACGTCCACGCACGTTCGTAGTCGGATCGTCAAAGTCGACTGCCACCAAAGCGATATCCATCATCTCATCGAAAGACGGGACACCTTTGCCTCTATCAAGTGGTATCAGATTTCCAGGTTGCTCGGTGAGATTTTACAGTATTTCGTAGTTTAGATTGAGTCTGTTCTTCATACCTACAGTCCACGAAAAAGCCACAAAAAAAATTAGGGTTAGTTCATCATATCCGAACCAATCTGAGCCTTTGCATAATCTTTTTAGGGTTTTGCTTTGTTGAATTTGCGGTTGCATCGTCGTGTCTAGTTGCTGGTCTTAGAGTCTAGTCTTTTAGAGTTTCGAGTTCTGGTCATAAGTTGTCACGCCGCCGCCGCACCATCATCATCGCCCCTGCCATCTACCACCACCGCTCCGAATCCGTATCCATATACCACCACCAATCCGTGTCCATATACCACCACCGATCCATATCCATATACTACCACCGCTACCACCACCGCTGCCATATTGATAGAAGCGGGGGTGTCCCGATCTTTCGATGAGATGATAACTATCGATTTGGTGGAGACGACTTTGACAATCCGACTACGAACGTGCACAACGTTGCGCCTTAGCAATCGCTAAACCAATCTCCTGAGGTTACTGACGATGCTGGAAGCACGGTCAGCCTGACCACGAAGGTCTATTCCTGCAAGCAATCGAAGAACGAGCAAGAATATGATAAAGCAATCTGAATATTGCAAATATATATGAAGTATTGATAATGGTGGGGATCCGGAAGCGGTCTTGGTCTGGTCGTTGGACACAAACGAAGTACACGAAGTTGCAATGGCTAACTTTTAACTAAACAAATCCCAAGGAAAAGCTACTAGATGGATCTACTTATATAGGAGCAAGGGGTGGCGGCCAAGGAGGTGGGAGGACGTCCCAAGGTAGCCTAAAACTAAATCTAGGTCGTACAAGGCCAATGGGCCCAAGTGGAGGTGATGTAACACCTTTGGACTTGTAGTTTGACTCGGATTCTGCTGCAGCATCAGATTGTTTCGTCCACAACTCAACGCTCCGGACGAATTTGAAGGTGATTCCGATTGGGTTGGAAAGTGCACGAAATCTAGTTTCCAACAAAAAAAGAATCACCCAATTCGGAGTCCGTATGAAAAACTTGTGTGCGTTTTGAGTCAGGTATGTCTGTGCAGTCCGAATCTAAATCCAGAACGTGAGAGACTTGGACTCTATCTTCTCTTGGGCCAAAAGTGACGTGAGAGAACTTTTTGGACAGCAAATAAACATCTCTTTCTTCCTTATCTTCATATGTGGATTGTACAAATGTCCCATACACCTGCAATTAGACAAAACACAGAAGTATGTGAAGTATTTTTGTTCTGGATAACATAAATAGATTATTGAATAGTTTGCACTAGAAATCACCTGACAAATATGCATATATGCAATATTTTTGGTCATATCCAAGGTAGTCATGTCCTCATCATCCTCCCCTTCTTGAAAATAAAGCCGTCCTCGGCGTTGCTTAATCTGAAATGTGGCTAACAAAAGAGACAAGGTGTACATGTTGTATATGTATATGTCATCCATTTTTACTTCCCTTGATTTTTGCATATATGACACATGAATAGATGAGTAACTTGCATAGTTCATAAAATCTAAAACCAAAAAATTAGCACAAGAAGTAAAAGGCATGAAAATATTGCAACTCAGTTTGCACATATAAGTGAAGCTCTTATTCATTTCAAAAGATTGACAATGTTCATCATTAAACCATCCCAACATTGGTGAATAAACCTTACTTGCATCAAATTTACATGCTACAACATGCTTAAATAAGCAAACATGCAATAAGTCATTCAACACAGAATCATCACCAAGATTAGAGGTCATATCAAAATGATTAAACATTGGTTCTTTTGCATCAATAGTTAATTCAATGGGTGCACTCAAAATTGTTGGTATTTCAGTTGTTTGATCACATGGCAAAGTCAAATTATCAACATAGTCCTCTAAAATAGGTGGTGTGATCAAAGTAGTGGGTAGCTCATCAGATGGTGCATTCAAATTGACAAGGCATTCATCATTCTCATGTAGAGATGGAAGATCAGTACCTTTGTCATTACCTCTTATGATCAACTCAGATGATGTAGCCATTCTCGGGGGCGATGTGTCACATGGTGGAGGTGATGTAGTCCTGACAACAACGGATGTGGTTGTCATAGTATGCCTAGTAGTTGAAGAAACAATCATATCAACTCTTGGAATGTGCACCATGCGCTTGTTCTCCTCGTGGCCAACACGTCGTTTTATTTCCTGTTCAGCTTTGCATGCAAGATGAAACATATGGTCCATAGGATAACACTCTTCATGAATTAGTATCTCTTGAATATCACGGTTTAATCCTCCCCAAAATCTATCCATAAAATCATCTTCACTTTCTTCTAAAGAGGAATGCAACAAGGTAGTTTGTAAATCATCATAATATTTTGTTACAGTTTCACTACCTTGTTTTAAGTGTTGCAACTTCTTAATCATGTCACGAGTATAATAAGCAGGGACGAAAGTATGTCGCATGGCAAGTTTCAAATCATCCCAAGTAGTAGGTATATAATCAGGGTGTAACCGACAATATTCACTCCACCAAACCAAAGCATAACCAGTGAAAGAACCAACCGCAACCTTAACCTTTTTATGTTCATCGAAATTATGGGAAGCAAATATATTTTTTATGTCGAACTCCCATTCAATATATAAAGCAGGTTTGAAACGGCCATTAAATGGTGGTATAGATACATTAACCTGATCATGTGCATTTGGATGTTTGTGCACCTCTCGTGACGGTTGTGGTATTTGCAAAGGTGGTGGCACGTCTCCCGCGATCGATAAAGTCCATGAATTGACTCTGGATCCTGTCATGATTAGTAGAACAAGAAGCAAAACCCAAAAATAATGTTCCTATAACTACTAGGATGTGGTGGTAAACGCTCACAGTAAAGCAAATATCAATGTCTTACAAGTTCTTACCATGCAGTAGGCGGTGATCGGCAACCAGCGGTGTCAAGTAACTCCGAATATTGAGTAAAGCGATTGCCAGGGGAGCGTACGTATACACGGTGTAGAAATATGTGGAGCTGGGTTGGCTATATATGGTAGCAAAAGATTAGCAATAATGAATTCAAAGATGCAATGTTGAATAAACGCTCAACGACGGTACTGTGCTGGTCCTAGGCTAGACCGGACTAGAGACGCAAGCCTAGAACACTAATGAGGTCACGGCGTAGCACAACTAGCATCAATGAAGGATACTAAGTAGCTCTTGACAGCAAGATATAAGTGAAGATCACAACGGCAATGAAGATAATGATGAAAAACAACTGCCAAGCAGGATATACAACAACTCTGTCTCCAACTTTCCTCTGAAAAAGTTTGTGCCAATTTTTTTGTTTTTTTTTCTCTCTTTTTTTTCCTCACACTTTTTTTTCTTTCTCTCCTTTTTTTCCCTCTTTCCAAGACAAACTAGATAAGATGCAGATTGGATCAGGCGAAGATGTGAATGACCTCAACTATGATTATGACAATGAACAGTGTGTAGCACGTGGTGGAAATTAATAGATGGGATGGTGGACGGCGGAAGGGATAATGATGCAGCGGCGGCGTGACCAATGTGAACAGAACTCGAAACTCTAAAGGAACTAGACACTAAGACCAGCAACTGACACGACGATGCAACCGATAATTCAACTATGCAAGCAATGAATAGAAAATTGCAAAGGCTCAGACTGGCTTGGATAAAGGATGAACAGATCTAACTTTTTTGTGGCTTTTTCATGGACTGTAGGTATGAATGACAGATGCGATCTAAACTATGAAAAACTGTAAAATCTCACCGAGCAACCTGAAAACTGATACCACTTGATAGAGGTGGGGGGTGTCCCGATCTTTCGATGAGATGATAACTATCAATTTGGTGGAGACGACTTTGACGATCCGACTACAAACGTGCACGACGTTGCGCCTTAGCAATCGCTAAACCAATCTCCTGAGGTTACTGACGATGCTGGAAGCACGGTCAGCCTGACCACGAAGGTCTATTCCTGCAAGCAATCGAAGAACGAGCAAGAATATGATAAAAGCAATCTGAATATTGCAAATATGTATGAAGTATTGATAAAGGTGGGGATCCGAAAGCGGTCTTGGTCTGGTCGTTGGACACAAACAAAGTACACGAAGTTGCGTTGGCTAACTTTTAACTAAACAAATCCCAAGGAAAAAGCTACTAGATGGATCTACTTATATAGGAGCAAGGGGTGGCGGCCAAGGAGGTGGGAGGACGTCCCAAGGCAGCCTAAAACTAAATCTAGGTCGTACAAGGCCAATGGGCCCAAGTGGAGGTGATGTAACACCTTTGGACTTGTAGTTTGACTCGGATTCTGCTACAGCATCAGATTGTTTCGTCCACAACTCAACGCTCCGGACGAATTTGAAGGTGATTCCAATTTGGTTGGAAAGTGCTCGAAATCTAGTTTCCAACAAAAAAGGAATCACCCAATTCGGAGTCCGTATGAAAAACTTGTGTGCGTTTTGAGTCAGGTATGTCTGTGCAGTCCGAATCTGAATCCAGAACGTGAGAGACTTGGACTCTATCTTCTCTTGGGCCAAAAGTGACGTGAGAGAACTTTTTGGACAGCAAATAAACATCTCTTTCTTCCTTATCTTCATATGTGGATTGTACAAATGTCCCATACACCTGCAATTAGACAACACACAAAAGTGTGTAAAGTATTTTTGTTCTGGATAACATAAATAGATTATTGAATAGTTTGCACTAGAAATCACCTGACAAATATGCATATATGCAATATTTTTGGTCATATCCAAGGTAGTCATGTCCTCATCACCAGGCCCATGTAATTTCGAAATACATAAGTATAGGCTATTTTTAGAGTCCGTATGTGTGTGGAAACAAGAGATAGGGCTGATTTCGGACCCCTCCACCAAGGGC
Source organism: Triticum dicoccoides (assembly GCF_002162155.2). Taxonomy (NCBI): domain Eukaryota; kingdom Viridiplantae; phylum Streptophyta; class Magnoliopsida; order Poales; family Poaceae; genus Triticum; species Triticum dicoccoides. The sequence goes on along the minus strand of NC_041382.1, from coordinate 366,918,938 downwards.
CACGAAATTCCCCCTCTCTTCCTCCATATATACAGCCCTTAGGGCACCGTTTAGACTTTGGGTTTTGTTTAGATTAAAGTTCGCCATAGCTGCAACTTCGCGTACTTCGTTTGTGTTCAACGATCAGACAAAGGCGTCACAGAACCCCACCTTGATCAATAAAGCTTTCATCTTATAATCGCAATATCCAGATTGCAATCTTAGTTTCTTGCTTGTTCTTCGTTTGCTCGCAGGAAACAGACCCTCGTGGTCAGGTTGATCGTGCTCCGGCGTGGTCAATAACCTCTCGGAGTTGGTTTAGCGATTGCTAAGGCGCGACGTCCTCGCACGTTCGTAGTCGGATCGTCAAAGTCGACTTCCACCAAAGCGATATCCATCATCTCATCGAAAGACGGGACACATTGGCCTCTATCATGTAACCCGCCCCTTCAACATATATAAGGAGGGGCAGGGCTCCCCAAAGGGGGACAAGGAAGGAGAAACAATCTTAAGGGTTAGGGTTAACTGGGAGAGCCGGTTTACGGCGACTTCCTCATGATCATAATGAGACATAGCCTCAAACAACACGTAGGGTTGTTACCGGATGTTGTTTCCCAGGGCCCGAAGCTGTCTAAACCCTTGTCTTACGTTGTGTCTCTCAATTCTGCTCAGCCCCTCTCAAGCTACCACATAGGTGCGTTGGCCTCACGACTAAGTCCTCACACTAGGACATCTGCCGTGACAACTCCATGACAACATCGGTGGCCCGAACCAGTATAAATCTTGTGTCCCTTTGTTCTATGAGTTCGATGCGCTGAGCCTTGAGATCGCGGTGAGGGAGAGTGCAAGGGGGAGGAGAGATCTTCGTGCGCACCCCAGTGTTCGAACCTCAAGGGTTTTGCCGGAACCCGAAATCGGACATCCAACTTCTCTATGGTTCATACCGCCCGATACTAGCCATAGATTCATCAAAATAAGCAAACAACACACGAAAAATAGAATCTGTCAAAAACAGAACAGTCATCAAAATAAGCAAACACCACACGAAAAACAGAATCTGTCAAAAACAGAACAGTCTGTAGTAATCTGGAGGTTTCGAATAGTTTTGTAACTCCAAAAAATTTGAAAAAATTAGGACATCTTAAATAATTTGTATATTGACCTACTGCAGTTGCAATTGGTATTTTATCGCTCTCTGGTAAAAAAATGAAAAATTTATTGTGAGTGCATACTTTCTGTTTTTTTCAGCGAGATCAAACAACAATCACCCAAGAAGATCCTAAAGGCTTTACTTGGCACAAACACTGATTAAAACATAAAAACACAATCATAATAGAGGATAGATGATTTATTTATCACTAAACATGAACAAAAAGCAAGGTACAAAAAAATTGAGTTGCCTCCGAACAAGCGCTATCGTTTAACGCCCCTAGCTAGGCATAAAAACAAGAATAGATCGAGGTATTGTCATCTTTGGTATGCAATCCATAAGTAGCTCTCATAATTGATTCATAAGGATATTTAATTTTCTTTCTAGGAAAGTGTTCCATGCCTTTCCTTAACGGAAATTGGAATCTAATATTTCCTTCTTTCATGTCAATAATTGCACCAATCATTCTAAGGAAAGGTCTACCAAGAATAATAGGACATGTAGGATTGCAATCTATATCAAGAACAATGAAATCTATGGGCACGTAACTCCTATTTGCAACAATAAGAACATCATTAATCCTTCCCATAGGTTTCTTAATGGTGGAATCCGCAAGATGGAAATTTAAAGAAGAATCGTCAAATTCACGGAAACCTAACACATCACACAAGGTTTTTGGAATCATGGAAACACTAGCACCCAAATCACATAAGGCATAGCATTCATGATCTTTAATCTTAATTTTAATAGTAGGTTCCCACTCATCATAAAGTTTGCTAGGGATAGAAACTTCTAATTCAAGTTTTTCTTCATAAGATTGCATTAAAGCATCAACGATATGCATAGTAAAAGCTATGTTTTGATCATAAGCATGAGGAGAATTTAACACGGATTGCAACAAGGAAATACAATCTATCAAAGAGCAATTATCATAATTAAATTCCTTGAAATCTAAAATAGTGGGTTCATTACTATGTAAAGTTTTGACCTCTTCAATCCCACTTTTACCAATTTTTGCATCGAGATCTAAAAACTCCGAATCATTGGGATGCCTTTTAACTAAAGTTGACTCATCTCCAGGCCCATCTTTATCAAGATTCATATTGGAAAACAAAGATTTAATAGGAGACACATCAATCACTTTTAGATCTTCATCATTATTATCATGAAAACTAGAAGAACATGCTTTCACAAAGCAATCTTTTTTAGCATGCATCCTAGCGATTCTTTCTTTGCACTCATCAATGGAAATTATCATGGCTTTGAGGGAGTCATTGATATCATGCTTAGGTGGAGTAGATCTAAGTTTCAAAGAATCAACATCGAGAGAAATTCTATCCACGTTCCTAGCCAACTCATCAATCTTAGGCAATTTTTCTTCAAGCAAAGCATTGAAATTCTTTTGCGAATTCATAAATTCTTTAACACTAGTCTCAAAATCAGAGGGTATCTTATTAAAATTTCCATAAGAGTTGTTGTAGGAATTACCATAATTATTAGAGGAATTACTAGGGAACGGCCTAGAATTAATTAATGTTTCCTCTATACACGTTATTACCAAGGTTGTTCCTACCAACAAAATTCACATCCAAGCATTCATTATTATTCTCAATCAAAGTGGACAAAGGCATATCATTAGGATCAGAAGAAACACTCTTATTAGCAAACAATTTCATAAGTTCATCCATCTTTCCTGTAACACCCCAAATGTAATTTACCTTATCTGTACTCCAACTCTTGCCGTTTCCGGCACTAAGTTATTTCATTTCGTCGTTGTCGGGTTTTTGTCTCTGTGTGTTGTTGTCTTTGTCTTGCATCTAATATCATGTCATCATGTGCATTGCATTTGCATACGTGTTCATCTCATGCATCCGAGCATTTTCCCCGTTGTCCGTTTTGCATTCCGGCGCTCCTATGTCACCCGGTGCCCCTTTCTACCTCTTTTCGTGTGTGGGGGTTAAACATTTCCGGATTGGACCGAGACTTGCCATGCAGCCTTGGTTTACTATCGGTAGACCGCCTGTCAAGTTTCGTGCCATTTGGACTTCGTTTGATACTCCAACGGTTAACCGAGGAACTGTAAAGGCCTCGTGTGTGTTGTAGCCCAACACCCTTCCAATTTGGCCCAAAACCCACCAAAACCCCTCCATCGTCTAGAGCGTTCGATCACGATCGCGTGGCCGCAAACCGCACCTCATTTGGAGTCTCCTAGCTCCCTCTATCTATAAATAGGTGCATCCCCCCAAAATTTGCGGACGAAACCCTAGCCCCCCTCCTCCTCCAGCCGCCGGACATGTCCGCTCCACCTATCCGCCGCCACGTGTCCTCCTCCCACTAGCCGAGGCCCGTGCCCACATCGCCGCGATCCGCGTCGGCCCTTGAGGCCCTCCGCGGGCCCTCCTCGGCCCATCCACAACGCCGCCCGAGCCGCGGGAGGCCGCCGCCGCGCCGCCCCGTCTCCTCCATCGCCGGCCTGCTGCCGCCTCGAAGCCGGCCGCCGGCAACGGAGCTCCGCGCCCTCCGCTCAACCCCGGCGCCGCCCCACTCCGTCGCCTCGCCGCTCCTCGAACACCGCGCGCCGCCCGAGACCAAGTCCGGCGACCCGCGCCGACCAGCGCTGCCCCGACAAGTCCCCTCTCCGGCGAACCTCGTCGACGCCGGCCGCCATGTCCATTGACTCCGGTGCTGCCTCGAAGTCCATGCTCCGGTGAACAGTACACGCGCCAGATCCAGATCCAGATTCGCGAGGGTTGACTTTTTCATCCCCGAACCCTAATTTTTTGCAAACTTTGGCATGTCATAACTCTGCATCCGTAGCTCCAATTCGTGCGTGTAGCATATCAAAATGTTCGTCTCGACGAGTAAATCATTTCATCTCATTGCATTATTTTCATTTGAGCTCATATTGATGCCCGAAATGCTGCTGGAAGAGGGCTATGTGATGAATTTGTTAGATCTGTTTCAGCAAATAGCCTTTTGTCATTTTTGCCATGATTAATGTGTGCATGCTATGATCCTGAGCTCTACATGTGTTTTGTTAAATGTCATGCCATCTTTACAGAGGTGCTTGTCATGTATTTTTGTGATATTTGTGGTGACTAGCACAAGTTTGCAAAGTAGCGTAATCGGTAATGCTGATTTCAGGGACTTAGAATTTCACCAAGTCCTTGTCCTGATTTTGTTGTTATGCCATAAGTTCATGTTGTTTCCTAGTGATCCGTGCCTACTTTGAGGATTATCAATAAGGATGTTTTGTTAATATTGTGGTGCTATATCCATCCATGTCTTTTTTTGCGTTTTTGGAGCACCCTAGCTTGAGTCAATCGAGCTCTACTTTTGCTATAAAGTGAATCCTGGAAGATTATTGACATGTTTAGCGATTTTGCCGAGGATGTTGCTATTGATCCGTGCATGCTATGTTGTTTTTCTTGCCATGTCTAGCTCCTATGACATGTATTCTTCATGGGTGTATGCTTAGTTTGTCATGCCATGCTCTGTAGTGAGTGCATTGAGCTCGTAAACATGCCTACTCGTTGACTGATTTGCATGCTCCAGTTTTTCACTAACTCTGAATCTGTTTATGTTTTTGCCATATTCACATACTTGCAATTATATTTTCTGATCCCTTTTGGCTCAAGGTCACTAAGGGACTTTCGTTAAGTGCTTTGAGTAGCTTCATGCCATGCCTTTCTTTGCCATGTTAAGCTCCTGTAGCATGTAGTTTTCATGCTCTAAAGTGTGCTTCCTGATGATAAATTCCAGACTTGTGTTAATTTCACTAAGTCCGAAACCTGTTGTCATTTGCACTTTTGCCATGCTTGTTTGAACGTGTTAATGGATGAACTAGCCGTAACTCAGTGTTCATATTTTGTTAATATTCATGAGTGGATCCCTGAAATGTATTTTTTTGTCATGTTTGAGTGATGTAGCATATTTATCTTGATGCATTTAGTTGGTCACTTGCTGATTATCGCAGACCAGTGCCATATTTGTTTGGCTTGCCATTTCCAAACCGTGCATCTGATTCCGGCGATCTTTATATCGATTTCAACCGAAATCACCTCACCTTTCTAGTGGCACTCTTGGATTTCCATGTGGAGGCCAGGTTCAATCATTCTTTGTCAAATCTTGCATATGCATCACATACCGCATCTCGCATATCATACCATGTTTGCATCATGTTGTTTGAGCATTGCACGTGGTTGATTGTGTTCCGTTTGCTTGTTGTTATTGTTTGGGTAGAGCCAGAAGACGAGTTCGTGAATGAGGAGCCCGTTGAGTTCTCTTACGAGGATCAAGGCAACTCTGACAACTTTGCAGGCAAGATGATCATACCCTCGAAATCACTTCTATCTTTGATCGCTATTTTGCTATGCCCATGCTACGATACCTACCACTTGCTTATCATGCCTCCAAAATTGCCATGTCAAACCTCTAACCCACCATGTCCTAGCAAACCGTTGTTTGGCTATGTTACCGCTTTGCTCGACCCCTCTTATAGCGTTGCTAGTTGCAGGTGAAGATTGGAGATCGTTCCTTGTTGGAACATTGTTTATTGTTGGGATATCACAATATTATCTTGTTTAAATTAATGCATCTATATACTTGGTAAAGGGTGGAAGGCTCGACCTTTTGTCTAGTATTTTGTTCCACTCTTGCCGCCCTAGTTTCCGTCATATCGGTGTTATGTTCCCAGATTTTGCGTTCCTTACGTGGTTGGGTTATAATGGGAACCCCTTGACAGTTCGCCTTGAATAAAACTCCTCCAGCAATGCCCAACCTTGGTTTTACCATTTTCCACCTAGCCTCTTTTTCCCTTGGGTTTCCGGAGCCTGAGGGTCATCTTTATTTAACCCCCCTGGGCCAGTGCTCCTCTGAGTGTTGGTCCACCTCGTCAGCCGCCGGTGGCCACCAGGGGCAACTCTGGGCTGGCCTACCAGAAGTTTGGACAATCTGAGTGTGCCCTGATAACGAGATATGTGCAGCTCCTATCAGGATTTGTCGGCACATTCGGGCGGTGTTGCTGGACTTGTTTTACCATTTTTGAGGATGTCTTGTAACCGGGATACCGAGTCTGATCGGATTGTCTTGGGAGAAGGAATATCCTTTGTTGACCGTGAGAGCTTGTGATGGGCTAAGTTGGGACTCCCCTGCAGGGATTTGAACTTTCGAAAGCCGTGCTCGCGGTTATGGGCAGATGGGAATTTGTTAATGTCCGGTTGTAGATAACCTGAACTTAACTTAAATAAAATGCACCAACCGCGTGTGTAACCGTGATGGTCTCTTCTCGGCGGAGTCCGGGAAGTGAACACGGTGTTGGAGTAATGCTTGCCGTAGGTTATTCTAGGATCACTTCTTGATCATAGTTGTTCGGCCGTGCTTTTGCTTTCTCTTCTTGCTCTCTTTTGCGAATAGGTTAGCCACCCTATATGCTCGTCGCTTGCTGCAGCTCCACATCATACCTTGCCTTAACTATAAGCTTAAATAGTCTTGATCGCGATGGTGTGAGATTGCTGAGTCCCCGTGACTCATAGATTACTTCCAAACCAGATGCAGGGACCGATGATACCGTTCCAGATGACATGACCGAGCTCAAGTGGGAGTTCGATGAAGACTCTCGCCATTACTATGTGTCTTTCCCAGATGATCAGCAGTGGTGCCCAGTTGGGGCGATCGGGGACCGTGTCGCATGTGGGGGTTGATCTTTATTTTGGTACTGTAGTCGGACCATGAGTGTATTGGATGAATGTAATGTTATTCATGTATTTGTGTGATGTGGCGAGTGTAAGCCAACTATGTACCTTTTCCCCTTTATCTATTTACATGGGTTGTTGTGAAGATTACCTTACTTGCGACATTGCTTTCAATGCGGTTATGCCTCTAAGTCGTGCTTCGACACGTAGGAGATATAGCCACATCGAGGGCGTTACAAGTTGGTAATCAGAGCCTTCCCCGTCCTTAGGAGCCCCCTGCTTGATCGAATCGTTGGCGTTGCTGAGTCTAGAAAAATGTTTTGAGTCTTTTAGGAATTATATATCGGAGAGTTCAGGAATTCTTTTTACTCGCTTGTCCCTTCGTCGCTCTGGTGAGGCATCCTGACATAGAGTTTTGACTCTTCTCTTCTCAAATTTCACTAAATTTTTTTAGGATCACGCCGGTATCTTGGAACCGTTCTGATCGATTTGTGACGAGAACACTGTTCTTGGTGCCTCCTGTCATTTAGGGGTTGTGGCAGTGTCCCGGGGATTTGAGCTCCGAGGTGTTGTCGTCACAATTTTATCGTTGAGATTCTGGAATACCTGAGTTTCGCCAACATCGAAAATCTCTTTTATGCAGTTGTTGGTGAGATAACCTCGACGCCACCCAGTACTGGGGCGGGAGTTCGGGAGTATTGCCATAACTTGTATAACGGATGCTTTTCAAAGGTTGAGGTATATGATTTCCGAAGGTTTCTCGGTTATGTGTTGAAGGATGGATACAGCTGGATGTGAGATATTATGCTTCCCTGTATCCCCAACACCTGATTGCATAACCGGAAAGGTTCGGGAGTTTCATAGGTGGGAATTCTTGTAGCTCTAGTTTTTCTTCCGCGGATATTTGGTTTGGGATTGGGAAATCCTCACCAAGTATTTGTTCTTGTCCGTACCTTGTTGTTTTTTTCTTCTACCTCAATTCTAAGTGGCTTCTCAATTTATGGAAACGTGACCATTTCAATTGGAATGCATTCGTTCATTTTGTTCGAATGTGAAGACTTTATGTTGCAATTTCAACACGTTTGATTCAGCTTCAATATTTGTCTGTCAAGTTGCTAACGGATGTCAACCTCTTCAGGATGGCTCCTCCAACGTGCACGACTCCGAATCCTGCCGCCACCACCACCTCCACCTCCGAAGGCATGGCAAGCTGTGATGGCCGCTACCAATGCACACACACAGCTGATCATGCAACTTCTTCAAGAGCGCAACCAAGGGAACCAGGGCCATGGCAACAATCAGAATCAGTTTGCTACACTCAACCAGTTCCTCGCTAGCCAGCCAAAGACCTTCAGTAATTGTGTTGAGGCAACAGACGCTGATGATTGGCTCGTGGACATATGCAAGCATTTCGAGTGCAGTAACATCAAGCCTGAGGACTTTTTCAAGTTCGCCTCCTTCCAACTCAAAGACCAAGCTGCAGAATGGTTTCAGCAGTACAAAGATTCCAGAGGAGGCCATGTGATTACCTGGGATGAATTCCGTCAAGACTTCAAAGCTCATCATATTCCTCAGAGTGTGGTTGAAAGCAAGCGTGAGGAATTCTGCAACCTGAAGCAAGGCACTATGTCTGTTTATCAGTACAACATCATGTTTCAGAAGCTCGCCCGTTTTGCTAAGCAAGACGTCCCTGACGAGAAGAGCATGATATATCAGTTCAGGGGTGGTCTCAGAGAATAACTCCAACTTGCTCTCGTCCTCTTTGAGCCCAAGAAGTACGATGAGTTTTACAACATGGCAATGAAGCAAGAGACTGCTCAACTGAAGTGCGATGCTTCCAAGAAGCGAGTTAGAGATGTTACTCCTTCTTCGTCAACTCAAGTGGCTAAGCAGCAAAAGTATTGGCTTCCTCCTCCTCCGTTCCGTCAGCCTTATCAGCAGAAGAGCAAAGGTGGCAGTGGATCTTCCCACCCACCCAACCCTGGCTTTCAGAACAAGACTTCATCTCAAGCTCCAAGATCAAGTGCTCCGTATCACCGTCCGCTCTCGAAGGTCACGTGCAACAAGTGCCAACAGAAGGGTCACTATGCCAACAAATGCTTCAATCAGAGGTGTCTCCCTCCTCCTCCTCCTGTGAGATCTGCAAGTACAGCTGTGGTCAAGCATAACCCCAAGCACGCCAAGCTCAACTTGATGAATGCAGCTCAGGCAGAGGACTCGTCAGATGTCATCATGGGTAACCTTCCTGGTAACGATGTTCCTCCAAAAGTACTTTTTGACACTGGTGCATCGCATTGTTTCATCTCGAGACCTTTTGCATCTAAGCATGAGTTGTCTTCTCAAGTTTTGCATAAACCGTTAGCAGTTGTCTCATCGGGTAAATGTTTGCTCGCAAACTACGAGATTCCGGATATTTCTATCATGATGGGTGATTTCAAGTTTCTGGCTTCTCTAATGGTCCTTGGTAACTCGGATATTGATCTTATTCTTGGAATGGACTGGCTTTCTAAGAACAAGGCTCAGCTTGATTGTGCCGCCAGGCAGATTCAATTGACTCATTCGTCTGAGGATGTAATTGTCTTTGCCGCTCGGGATAATACCATCCGTCTATTTTCTCTCAATGAGAAGGGCGAGCTGGATGCCATCTCTCAAATTCCAGTCATTTGTGAATATCAAGACGTCTTTCCAGAAGAGCTTCCAGGAATGCCTCCGCACCGGCCAGTTGAATTTGTCATCGATCTTGAGCCTGGCACGGAACCTGTTTGCAAACGTCCTTAGAAGCTTGGACCTGAAGAGTTGAAGGAGCTGAAGAAGCAACTCGATATTCAAGAGCGAATGGGTCTCATCCGACCTAGTTCTTCTCCGTGGGGTTGTGGAGTTCTTTTTGTGAAGAAGAAGGATGGAACAGACCGACTTTGTGTTGACTACCGTCCATTGAACAAGAAGACTATAAAGAACAAGTACCCACTTCCCAACATCAACGAGCTGTGTGAACAACTCAAAGGTGCTCAAGTATTATCCAAGCTTGATCTCCGTATGGGCTATCACCAGATTCGAATTCGTGAGCAAGATATCCCCAAGACAACATTCAGAACAAGCTATGGTTCATATGAATACACTGTCATGTCTTTTGGCCTCGTCAACGCTCCTCCGACTTTCTCTCGCATGATGAACTTCATCTTCAACCCCTACACAAATGACTTCGTCTTGGTCTACCTCGATGACATTTTGGTATTTTCCAAGAACAAGGAGGATCATGCCAAGAACTTGCGTTTGGTGCTGGATAAGCTCAAAGAACATCAGTTCTATGCCAAGTTTCAAAGTGCGAGTTTTGGCTCAATGAGGTTCTCTATCTTGGGCATATCATCTCTGCCAAGGGCATAGCAGTGAATCTTGAGAAGGTGTCTGCAATTGTGAGTTGGGAACCACCTCAGAACGTAAAGCAACTCCGTAGCTTCCTTGGTCTCGCAAGCTACTGTCGAAGGTTCATTGAGAACTTCTCAAAGATCGCGAAGCCTCTTTCAAACCTTCTCCAGAAGCATGTCAAGTACGTTTGGTCTCCTGAATGTGACATCGCTTTCAACACCTTGAAAGAGAAATTAGTCACTGCTCCAGTTCTGACTCCTCCTGATGAATCCAAACCGTCCGAGGTCTTCTATGATGCCTCTCTTAAAGGTCTTGGCGCAGTGTTGATGCAAGAGAAGAAAGTTGTGGCTTATATCTCTCGCCAGTTGAAGCCCAACGAGAAGAACTACCCCACTCATGACCTCGAGTTGGCGGCAGTTGTGCATGCTCTTTTGACTTGGCGACATCTCTTATTGGGAAAAAAAGTGGACATCTTCACTGACCACAAGAGTCTCAAGTACATCTTCACTCAGCCTAATCTCAACCTCAGGCAGACTCGTTGGGTCGAAATGATTCAAGAGTATAATCCGAGTATCGAATATACGCCAGGAAAGGCCAATGTAATTGCTGATGCATTGAGCAGGAAGGCTTACTGCAACAGTCTGATTCTCAAGCCTTACCAACCCGAGCTTTGTGAAGCTTTCCGCAAACTCAATCTGGAAGTTGTTCCTCAAGGTTTCCTCGCCAACCTTCAAGTCTCTCCTACTTTGGAAGATCAGATTCGCGAGGCTCAACTTCTTGATGCTATGGTGAAGAAGGTGAAGATTGGGATTGCCAAGAGTCAACCCAAGTACAAGTGCTATCGCCTTGATGACAAGGATACTCTCTTCTTTGAGGATCGCATTGTTGTGCCAAAAGGTGACCTTCGTAAAGTCATTTTGAACGAGGCTCACAATTCACTCCTCTCTATCCACCCTGGAAGTACAAAGATGTACCAGGACCTCAAGCAGTCGTATTGGTGGACTCGAATGAAGCGCGCGATTGCTCAGTTCATGAAGAATGTGATGTCTGCAGAAGAGTGAAGGTAGAACACCAACGACCAGCTGGTCTCCTCCAACCTCTTGCCATTTCAGAATGGAAGTTTGACCACATTGATATGGACTTTGTGACTGGATTTCCAAAGTCCAAGCGTGGCAATGATGCTATCTTCGTTGTCATCGACAAACTCACTAAAGTGGCTCACTTTCTGCCTATCAAAGAGTCTATCACTGCAGCTCAATTGGCGGAGCTTTATACCTCTCGGATTGTCTCTCTGCACGGCATTCTGCAGTTGATTTGTTCAGATCGTGGCAACATCTTCACCTCGAAGTTTTGGGATTCTTTTCAGAAGGCCATGGGCACCAACATCCGTTTCAGCACAGCTTTTCATCCTCAAACTAGCGGCCAAGTCAAGCGTGTCAATCAGATTCTTGAAGATATGCTCAGGGCTTGCGTTATCTCCTTCGGTATGAAGTGGGAAGATTGTCTTCCATATGCCGAGTTCTCCTACAACAACAGCTTTCAAGCGAGTTCGGGCAAGGCCCCATTTGAAATTCTCTATGGCAGGAAGTGCCGTACTCCTCTCAACTGGTCAGAGACTGGTGAACGTCAACTTCTTGGAAATGACTTGATCACAGAGGCAGAAGAGATGTGCAAAGTCATTCGTGATAACCTCAAAGCAGCGCAATCGCGCCAGAAGAGCTACTATGATAGTAAGCATCGTGATTTGGCTTTCGAGATCGGAGACCATGTTTACCTCCGCGTCTCTCCAATGAAAGGTACTCGTCGCTTCGGTATCAAAGGGAAGCTTGCCCCTAGATACATGGGTCCTTTCAAGATCGTCAACAAGAGAGGCGATCTCGCCTATCAACTCGAGCTTCCCTCCAACTTTGCAAATGTGCACGACGTGTTCCATGTCTCTCAGCTCCGCAAGTGCTTCAAGACCCCTGACCGCACCGTCAACTTCGAAGACATTGATCTCCAAGAAGACCTTTCTTATCGTGAGCACCCAGTTGCTATTCTTGAAGAAACTGAGCGCAAGACTCGCAACAAGTCAATCAAATTCCTCAAAGTTAAGTGGTCACAACATTCCGACCGTGAAGCCACCTGGGAACGCGAGGATCACCTCCGTTCTGAGTACCCAGAGTTTTTCCAGTAGTGGTGGAGTGTTGTAACACCCCAGATGTAATTTACCTTATCTGTACTCCAACTCTTGCCGTTTCCGGCACTAAGTTATTTCATTTCGTCGTTGTCGGGTTTTTGTCTCCGTGTGTTGTTGTCTTTGTCTTGCATCTCATATCATGTCATCATGTGCATTGCATTTGCATACGTGTTCGTCTCATGCATCCGAGCATTTTCCCCGTTGTCCGTTTTGCATTCCGGCACCTATGTCACCCGGTGCCCCTTTCTACCTCTTTTTGTGTGTGGGGGTTAAACATTTCCGGATTGGAACGAGACTTGCCATGCGGCCTTGGTTTACTACCGGTAGACCGCCTATCAAGTTTCGTGCCATTTGGACTTCGTTCGATACTCCAATGGTTAACCGAGGAACCGTAAAGGCCTCATGTGTGTTGCAGCCCAACACCCTTCCAATTTGGCCCAAAACCCACCAAAAACCCCTCCATCGTCTAGAGCATTCGATCACGATCGCGTGGCCGCAAACCGCACCTCATTTGGAGTCCCCTAGCTCCCTCTATCTATAAATAGGTGCATCCCCTCGAAATTTGCGGACGAAATCCTAGCCCCCCTCCTCCTCCAGCCGCCGGAGGTAATCCAGACGGCCGGACAGATCCGCTCTGCCTGTTCGCCGCCACATGTCCTCGTCCCACTGGCCGACGCCCATGCCCACATCGTCGTGATCCGCACCGGCCCTCCTCGGCCCATCCACCGCGCCGCCCGAGCCGCGGGAGGCAGCCACCGCGCCGCCCCGTCTCCTCCATCACCGGCCTGCCGCCGCCTCGATGCCGGCCGCCGCCAACGGAGCTCCGCGCCCTCCGCTCAACCCCGGCGCCGCCCCAGTCCACCGCCTCGCCGCTCCTCGAACGCCGCGCGCCGCCCGAGTCCGAGTCCGGCGACCCCCGCCGACCAGCGCCGCCCCAACAATTCCCCTCTCCGGCGAACCTCGTCGACGCCGGCCTCCGCGTCCATTGACTCCGGCGGTGCCTCGAAGTCCGTGCTCCGGTGAACAGTACACGCGCCAGATCCAGATCCAGATTTGCAAGGGTTGACTTTTTCATCCCCGAACCCTAATTTTTTGCCAACTTTGGCATGTCATAACTCTGCATCCGTAGATCTGATTCGTGCGTGTAGCATATCAAAATGTTTGTCTCGACGAGTACATCATTTCATCTCATTGCTTCATTTTCATTTGAGCTCATATTGATGCCCAAAATGCTGTTGGAAGAGGGCTATGTGATGAATTTGTCAGATCTGTTTCAGCAAATAGCCTTTTGTCATTTTTGCCATGATTAATGTGTGCATGCTATGATCCTAAGCTCTACACGTGTTTTGTTAAATGCCATGCCATCTTTACAGAGGTGCTTGCCATGTATTTTTTTGATATTTGTGGTGACTAGCACAAGCTTGCAAAGTAGCGTAATCGGTAATGCTGATTTTAGGGACTTAGAATTTCACTAAGTCCTTGTCCTGATTTTGTTGTTATGCCATAAGTTCATGTTGTTTCCTAGTGATCCATGCCTCTTTTGAGGATGATCAGTAAGGATGTTTTGTTAATATTGTGGTGCTCTATGCATACATGTCTTTGTTTGCATTTGTGGAGCACCCTAGCTTGAGTCAATCGAGCTCTACTTTTGCTATAAAATGAATCCTGACAGATTGTTGACATGTTTAGCGATTTTGCCGAGGATGTTGCTATTGATCCGTGCATGCTATGTTGTTGTGCTTACCATGTCTAGCTCCTATGCCATGTATTCTTCATGGGTGTATGCTTAGTTTGTCATGCCATGCTCTGTAGTGAGTGCATCGAGCTCGTAAACATGCCTATTCGTTGACTGATTTGCATGCTCCAGTTTTTCACCAAGTCTGAATCTGTTTATGTTTTTGCCATGTTCACATGCTTGCAATTGTATTTTCTGATCCCTTTTGGCTCAAGGTCACTAAGGGACTTTCGTTAAGTGCTTTGAGTAGCTTCATGCCATGCCTTGCGTTGCCATGTTAAGTTCATGTAGCATGTAGTTTTCATGCTCTAAAGTGTGCTTCCTGATGATAAATTCCAGACTTGTGTTAATTTCACTAAGTCTGAAACCTGTTGTCATTTGCACTTTTGCCATGCTTGTTTGGACCTGTTAATGGATGAACTAGCCGTAGCTCAGTGTTCATCTTTTTCCAAGCTTCATGAGTGGATCCCTGCCATGTATTTTGTTATCATGTCTGAGTGGTGTAGCATATTTATTTTGATGCATTTAGTTGGTCACTTGCTGATTATCGTAGACCGGTGCGATATTTGTTTGGCTTGCCATTTCCAAACCGTGCATCCGATTCCGGCGATCTTTATATCTATTTCAACCGAAATCACCTTACCTTTCCAGTGACACTCTTGGATTTCCAAGTAGAGGCCAGGTTCAATCATTCCTTGTCAAATCTTGCATATGCATCACATATCGCATCCCGCATATCATACCATGTTTGCATCATGTTGTTTGAGCATTGCACGTGGTTGATTGTGTTCCGTTTGCTTGTTGTTCTTGTTTGGGTAGAGCCGGGAGACGAGTTCGTGTATGAGGAGCCCATTGAGTTCGCTTACGAGGATCAAGGAAACTCTGACAACTTTGCAGGCAAGATGATCATGCCCTCCAAATCACTTCTATCTTTGCTTGCTAGATGCTCGCTCTTTTGCTATGCCTATGCTATGATACCTACCACTTGCTTATCATGCCTCCCAAATTTCCATGTCAAACCTCTAACCCATGTCCTAGCAAACCGTTGTTTGGCTATGTTACCGCTTTGCTCGGCCCCTCTTATAGCGTTGCTAGTTGCAGGTGAAGATTGGAGATCGTTCCTTGTTGGAACATTGTTTATTGTTTGGATATCACAATATTATCTTGTTTATCTTAATGCATCTATATACTTGGTAAAGGGTGGAAGGCTCGTCCTTTTGCCTAGTGTTTTGTTCCACTCTTGCTGGCCTAGTTTCCGTCATATCGGTGTTATGTTCCTGAATTTTGCGTTCTTTACGCGGTTGGGTTATAATGGGAACCCCTTGACAGTTCGCCTTGAATAAAACTCCTCCAGCAATGCCCAACCTTGGTTTTACCATTTTCCACCTAGCCTCTTTTTCCCTTGGGTTTCCGGAGCCCGAGGGTCATCTTTATTTAAACCCCCCCTTGCCAGTGCTCCTCTGAGTGTTGGTCCACCTCGTCAGCCGCCGGTGGCCACCAGGGGCAACTCTGGGCTGGCCTACCAGAAGTTTGGACAATCTGAGTGTGCCCTGAGAACGAGATATGTGCAGCTCCTATCGGGATTTGTCGGCACATTCGGGCGGTGTTGCTGGACTTGTTTTACCATTGTCGAGGATGTCTTGTAACTGGGGTGCCGAGTCTGATCAAATTGTCTTGGGAGAAGGAATATCCTTCGTTGACCGTGAGAGCTTGTGATGGGCTAAGTTGGTACTCCCCTGCAGGGATTTGAACTTTCGAAAGCCGTGCCCGCGGTTATGGGCAGATGGGAATTTGTTAATGTTCGTCCGATTGTAGATAACCTGAACTTAACTTTAATAAAATGCACCAACCGCGTGTGTAACCGTGATGGTCTCTTCTCGGCGGAGTCCGGGAAGTGAACATGGTGTTGGAGTAATGCTTGTCGTAGGTTGTTCTAGGATCACTTCTTGATCATAGTTGTTCGACTGTGCTTTTGCTTTCTCTTCTCGCTCTCTTTTGCGAATAGGTTAGCCACCCTATATGCTAGTCGCGTGCTGCAGGTCCACATCATACCTTGCCTTACCTATAAGCTTAAATAGTCTTGATCGCGAGGGTGTGAGATTGCTGAGTCCCCGTGACTCACAGATTACTTCCAAACCAGATGCAGGGACCGATGATACCATTCCAGATGACATGACCGAGCTCAAGTGGGAGTTCGATGAAGATTCTCGCTGTTACTATGTGTCTTTCCCAGATGATCAGTAGTGGTGCCCAGTTGGGGCGATCGGGGACCGTGTCGCATGTGGGGGTTGATCTTTATTTTGGTACCGTAGTCGGACCATGAGTGTATTGGATGAATGTAATGTTATTCATGTATTTGTGTGACGTGGCGAGTGTAAGCCAACTATGTACCTTTTCCCCTTTTATCTATTTACATGGGTTGTTGTGAAGATTACCTTACTTGCGACTTTGCTTTCAATGCGGTTATGCCTCTAAGTCGTGCTTCGACACGTAGGAGATATAGCCGCATCTAGGGCATTACATTTCCACTCAAAACATTAATCTCTTCTATCGCATGAACCCTTTTACTAGTGGATCTTTCGGTATGCCATTGAGAATAATTAACCATAATATTATCTAGGAGTTTAGTAGCTTCTCCTAAAGTGATTTCCATAAAAGTGCCTCCCGCGGCCGAATCTACAAGATTTCTAGAAGCAAAATTCAACCCGGCAAAATTTTTTTTATAATCATCCATAAATTCAAAGCATGTGTAGGACTATTACGTATCATTAATTTCAACCTCTCCCAAGCTTATGCAACATGCTCATGCTCAAGTTGCTTAAAATTCATAATATCGTTTCTAAGAGAGATGATCTTAGCGGGAGGAAAATACTTAGAGATGAAAGCATCTTTGCACTTATTCCATGAATCAATACTATTTTTAGCAAAGAAGAGAACCAGGTTTTAGCATGATCTCTAAGAGAAAACAGAAATAGCTTCAATTTACATTATCCACATCTTTCTTCTATTGCATATCACACAAATCAACATCGGGCTCCAGGAGAGGTAGCCCAGCGGGAACGAGAGCGCGAGGGAACACCGCGATGGAGAGCACGACGAAAGGCGGCCCTGTTAACCACTGTCACCAGAGCCAGCTGGACTCGGCAGGGCTAATGGAGCTACACCCGAGAGAAAGCCTGCCGGGGTCTAGCTGGAAGACTGCCGGAGGAGCCCAGGAACACCATCCATGCCTCTGCATCCAACTCCCCGACAAATCACATTGCTGGGGAGGAGACGCAAATGCAGATGATGGTGTTGCCGCCTGATGAAGATTGAGCGGGCGACGATCAGGCAGAGTCGGAGTCATCGCTCCCCCGCCCGTTGCCGTCATCGTTGCCGTCACTGTCCACCTTGTCGCTTTCACTCGAGGAGGAGCTTTCGTCGTGGGTCGAGCTCTTCGCGCAACACCCTAAGCATCCCCCCGAGCGCCCGAAGATCTTGACGAAGACCAGACCATTCTCCATTAATTTGAACTGGAGAATGTGCCCCTCTGAGAAGCCGTCGGCACGGGTGAAGGTCTCCCAACCATGTCGAAGGTACATCACATGGGGGGCAGAGAAGTTGACGTCGACCCTCATACCCCCATTCCCACAACCCCTAATGTGTGGCCATAGAGCACGTGGTTGCTCGAGTTCTATCTCCCGCGCGAAGGGAGTTGGGAGGCGATGATGACCACACCGTGGCTTGTACAGCCTGATGTTGAACTCCCGAGGTTGGTCACCGATGTGGCCTTCCATCAGGGGAGGGACCACCGGCGGAGGCACCACCAAGGCACCGCCCCACTCCCTTCCTCCCCGAGCGCCGCGGCGACCGCGACCTTGTCCTCTTCCTCCTCCCCCGTAGCCGGTTCCGCCACCATGGGATCCGAGCGAGGAGGGACGCGCTGCCGGGCATAAGCCCTCGTTGCTGCCGCCGAGACACCACCGCACCCTCGCTCTCTCACCATGGCTAGAAGGGAAGGTTTGCGAAGAAGAGGAAGAACAAATCTGTGCAGAGAAGCACCACCCTTGCGCCTTTCTATAGGGAAACAGGGCAGGGGGCTGGCTCCTCATGTGGGAAACGACCGCCCAGCTCCTCCAATACGGCCTCTCTGCACACTCTGCGACTCAAAGAGTCGAGGCCGACCCTCTGCTCCAACCATCGGCGCTCAGTTTTCAGCCATGGCACTCCCCCTTGCCCTTCGCATCCACCACCTACCATGCCCAATGCATGCGGAACACGTGGCAGGTATGTGCGAAACAGGAGGCAAGTGGGATGGCAGTTTCCGCCCTGTGATCGTGGGGAGAGAAGAATCCGCAGGCCACAATCAAAGTTCCTCCACAATGTTGCACACGACGCGCAGAGAAACCGGAAACTATCCCGGAATCAGGGCTAATGAAGAAGCAAAGAAGACTTCAAGAGACCAGCCTCTTCAGCAACCCTCGCCTGTGCACTTATTAGGCCCTACCCCGACATCGCTCGGCAGCGTGTTTGGGGCAGGCCCATGGGCTTCTGTCAGTGCAACAAACCCTGGGTCAGTTTCCCAGACTGTGCATAGGCACGGGTGATGAGGACATGACTACCTTGGATATGACCAAAAATATTGCATATATGCATATTTGTCAGGTGATTTCTAGTGCAAACTATTCAATAATCTATTTATGTTATCCAGAACAAAAATACTTCACACACTTTTGTGTTTTGTCTAATTGCAGGTGTATGGGACATTTGTACAATCCACATATGAAGATAAGGAAGAAAGAGATGTTTATTTGCTGTCCAAAAAGTTCTCTCACGTCACTTTTGGCCCAAGAGAAGATAGAGTCCAAGTCTCTCACGTTCTGGATTCAGATTCGGACTGCACAGACATACCTGACTCAAAACGCACACAAGTTTTTCATACGGACTCCGAATTGGGTGATTCTTTTTTTGTTGGAAATTAGATTTCGTTCACTTTCCAACCCAATTGGAATCACCTTCAAATTCGTCCGGAGCGTTGAGTTGTGGACGAAACAATCTGATGCTGCAGTAGAATCCGACTCAAACTACAAGTCCAAAGGTGTTACATCACCTCCACTTGGGCCCATTGGCCTTGTACGACCTAGATTTAGTTTTAGGCTGCCTTGGGACGTCCTCCCACCTCCTTGGCCGCCACCCCTTGCTCCTATATAAGTAGATCCATCTAGTAGCTTTTCCTTGGGATTTGTTTAGTTAAAAGTTAGCCATTGCAACTTCGTGTACTTCGTTTGTGTCCAACGACCAGACCAAGACCGCTTCCGGATCCCCACCATTATCAATACTTCATATATATTTGCAATATTTAGATTGCTTTATCATATTCTTGCTCGTTCTTCGATTGCTTGCAGGAATAGACCTTCGTGGTCAGGCTGACCGTGCTTCCAGCATCGTCAGTAACCTCAGGAGATTGGTTTAACGATTGCTAAGGCGCAACGTCGTGCACGTTTGTAGTCGGATCGTCAAAGTCGTCTCCACCAAATCGATAGTTATCATCTCATCGAAAGATCGGGACCCTCGCCTCTATCAAGTGGTATCAGTTTTCAGGTTGCTCGGTGAGAAATTCCAGTTTTCCTAGATTAGATTTATTTTCTTACCTATTGTCCAAGAAAAAGCCACAAAAAAGAGTTAGATCTATTCATCCTTGGTCCAAGCCAGTCTGAGCCTTTGCAATTTTCTTTTCATTGCTTGCATAGTTGAATTATCGGTTGCATCGTCGTGTCGAGTTGCTGGTCTTAGTGTCTAGTTCATTTAGAGTTTCGAGTTCTGTTCACATTAGTCACGCCACCGCTGCATCATTATCTCTTCCGCTGTCCACCACCCATCCATCAATTTCCACCACGTGCTACCCACCATTCATTGTCATAATAATAGTTGAGATCGTTCACATCTTCACTTGATCCAATCTGCATCTTATCTAGTTTGTTTTGGAAAGAGGGAGAAAAAAAGAGAGAAAAAAACGAGAAAAAAAAGGAGAAAAAAAAGTCAGAGAGAAAAAAAGGAGAGAAAGAAAAAAAAAGTGTGAGGAAAAAAAAAGAGAAGAAAAAAAAACAAAAAAAATCGGCACAAACTTTTTCAGAGGAAAGTTGGAGACAAAGTTGTTGATATATCCTGCTTGGCTGTTGTTTCACCTCATTATCTTTACTGCCGTTGTGATCTTCACTTATATCTTGGTGTCCAGAGCTACTTAGTATCCTTCATTGATGCTAGTTGTGCTACGACGTGACCTCATTAGTGTTCTAGGCTCGCGTCTCTAGTCCGGTCTAGCCTAGGACATGCACAGTACCGTCGTTGAGCGTTTATTCAACATTGCATCTTTGAATTGATTATTGCTAATCTTTTGCTACCATATATAGCCAACCCAGCTCAACATATTTCTACACCGTGTATACGTACGCTCCCCTGGCAATCGCTTTACTCAATATTCGGAGTTACTTGACACCGCTGGTTGCCGATCACCGCCTGCTGCATGGTAAGAATTTGTAAGACATTGATATTTGCTTTACTGTGAGCGTTTTACCACCACATCCTAGTAGTTATAGGAACATTATTTTTGGGTTTTGTTTCTTGTTCTACTAATCATGACAGGATCCAGAGTCAATTCATGGGCTTTGTCGATCGCGGGAGACGTGCCACCACCTTTGCAAATACCACAACCGTCACGAGAGGTGCACAAACATCCAAATGCACATGATCAGGTTAATGTATCTATACCACCATTTAATGGCCGTTTTAAACCTGCTTTATATATTGAATGGGAGTTCGACATAAAAAATATATTTGCTTCCCATAATTTCAATGAACATAAAAAGGTTAAGGTTGCGGTTGGTTCTTTCATTGGTTATGCTTTGGTTTGGTGGAGTGAATATTGTCGGTTACACCCTGATTATATACCTACTACTTGGGATGATTTGAAACTTGCCATGCGACATACTTTCGTCCCTGCTTATTATACTCGTGACATGATTAAGAAGTTGCAACACTTAAAACAAGGTAGGGAAACTGTAACAAAATATTATGATGATTTACAAACTACCTTGTTGCATTCCTCTTTAGAAGAAAGTGAAGATGATTTTATGGATAGATTTTGGGGAGGATTAAACCGTGATATTCAAGAGATACTAATTCATGAAGAGTGTTATCCTATGGACCATTTGTTTCATCTTGCTTGCAAAGCTGAACAGGAAATAAAACGACGTGTTGGCCACGAGGAGAACAAGCGCATGATGCACATTCCAAGAGTTGATATGATTGTTCCTTCAACTACTAGGCATACTATGACAACCACATCCGTTGTTGTCAGGACTACATCACCTCCACCATGTGACACATCGCCCCCGAGAGTGGCTACATCATCTGAGTTGATCATAAGAGGTAATGACAAAGGTACTGATCTTCCATCTCTACATGAGAATGATGAATGCCTTGTCAATTTGAATGCACCATCTGATGAGCTACCCACTACTTTGATCACACCACCTATTTTAGAGGACTACGTTGATAATTTGACTTTGCCATGTGATCAAACAACTGAAATACCAACAATTTTGAGTGCACCCATTGAATTAACTATTGATGCAAAAGAACCAATGTTTAATCATTTTGATATGACCTCTAATCTTGGTGATGATTCTGTGTTGAATGACTTATTGCATGTGATGAGGACATCAATACAATTGTTACACCCACAGCCCCTGCTGCTATACATACTGGACCAATTACTAGAGCTCGTGCACGCCAACTAAATTACCAGGTACTTTCGTTTCTTGGTAATGATTCTAATGTTCATGAGAATATGATGCTGCCTAAATTGGATACATTTGTTTTGCTTACAAATGAAGGGCCTAGCTTGGAGAAGGATGAACATTGGAGCAAGAACAAGCATGGAGATGATGGCATGCGCAAGGGAAACAAGAACGGAGTTACAAGTGATGATTTCAGGACTTTGAAGCCACCATAATGGGTGCATGAAGCCTTGGACGAAATATACAAGATGCCACTTCATAAATTTCGTCCCGAGGCTCTTTTAGGTGCTGCGTCACCTTATTATTGGGCCAGGCCCATGTAATTTCGAAATACATAAGTATAGGCTATTTTTTAGAGTCCGTATGTGTGGGGAAACAAGAGATAGGGTTGATTTCGGACTCCTCCACCAAGGGCCACGAAATTCCCCCCTCTTCCTCCATATATACAGCCCTTAGGGCATCGTTTAGACTTTGGGTTTTGTTTAGATTAAAAGTTCGCCATAGCTGCAACTTCGCGTACTTCGTTTGTGTTCAACGACCAGACAAAGGCGTCACAGAACCCCACCTTGATCAATAAAGCTTTCATCTTATATTCGCAATATCCAGATTGCAATCTTAGTTTCTTGCTTGTTCTTCGTTTGCTCGCAGGAAACAGACCCTCGTGGTCAGGTTGATCGTGCTCCGGCGTGGTCAATAACCTCTCGGAGTTGGTTTAGCGATTGCTAAGGCGCGACGTCCTCGCACGTTTCGTAGTCGGATCGTCAAAGTCGACTTCCACCAAAGCGAAATCCACCATCTCATCGAAAGACGGGACACCTTTGCCTCTATCAAGACGTGCCACCACCTTTGCAAATACCACAACCGTCACGAGAGGTGCACAAACATCCAAATGCACATGATCAGGTTAATGTATCTATACCATCATTTAATGGCCGTTTTAAACCTGCTTTATATATTGTATGGGAGTTCGACATAAAAAATATATTTGCTTCCCATAATTTCAATGAACATAAAAAGGTTAAGGTTGCGGTTGGTTCTTTCACTGGTTATGCTTTGGTTTGGTGGAGTGAATATTGTCGGTTACACCCTGATTATATACCTACTACTTGGGATGATTTGAAACTTGCCATGCGACATACTTTCGTCCCTGCTTATTATACTCGTGACATGATTAAGAAGTTGCAACACTTAAAACAAGGTAGTGAAACTGTAACAAAATATTATGATGATTTACAAACTACCTTGTTGCATTCCTCTTTAGAAGAAAGTGAAGATGATTTTATGGATAGATTTTGGGGAGGATTAAACCGTGATATTCAAGAGATACTAATTCATGAAGAGTGTTATCCTATGGACCATTTGTTTCATCTTGCTTGCAAAGCTGAACAGGTAATAAAACGACGTGTTGGCCACGAGGAGAACAAGCGCACGGTGCACATTCCAAGAGTTGATATGATTGTTCCTTCAACTACTAGGCATACTATGACAACCACATCCGTTGTTGTCAGGACTACATCACCTCCACCATGTGACACATCGCCCCCGAGAGTGGCTACATCATCTGAGTTGATCATCAGAGGTAATGGCAAAGGTACTGAGCTTCCATCTCTACATGAGAATGATGAATGCCTTGTCAATTTGAATGCACCATCTGATGAGCTACCCACTACTTTGATCACACCACCTATTTTAGAGGACTACGTTGATAATTTGATTTTGCCATGTGATCAAACAACTGAAATACCAACAATTTTGAGTGCACCCATTGAATTAACTATTGATGCAAAAGAACCAATGTTTAATCATTTTGATATGACCTCTAATCTTGGTGATGATTCTGTGTTGAATGACTTATTGCATGTTTGCTTATTTAAGCATGTTGTAGCATGTAAATTTGATGCAAGTAAGTTTATTCACCAATGTTGGGATGGTTTAATGATGAACATTGTCAATCTTTTGAAATGAATAAGAGCTTCACTTATATGTGCAAACTGAGTTGCAATATTTTCATGCCTTCTACTTCTTGTGCTAATTTTTTGGCTTTAGATTTTATGAACTATGCAAGTTACTCATCTATTCATGTGTCATATATGCAAAAATCAAGGGAAGTAAAAATGGATGACATATACATATACAACATGTACACCTTGTCTCTTTTGTTAGCCACATTTCAGATTAAGCAACGCCGAGGACGGCTTTATTTTCAAGAAGGGGAGGATGATGAGGACATGACTACCTTGGATATGACCAAAAATATTGCATATATGCATATTTGTCAGGTGATTTCTAGTGCAAACTATTCAATAATCTATTTATGTTATCCAGAACATAAATACTTCACACACTTTTGTGTTTTGTCTAATTGCAGGTGTATGGGACATTTGTACAATCCACATATGAAGATAAGGAAGAAAGAGATGTTTATTTGCTGTCCAAAAAGTTCTCTCACGTCACTTTTGGCCCAAGAGAAGATAGAGTCCAAGTCTCTCACGTTCTGGATTCAGATTTGGACTGCACAGACAAATCTGACTCAAAACGCACACAAGTTTTTCATACGGACTCCGAATTGGGTGATTCTTTTTTTGTTGGAAACTAGATTTCGTTCGCTTTCCAACCCAATTGGAATCACCTTCAAATTCGTCCGGAGCGTTGAGTTGTGGACGAAACAATCTGATGCTGCAGTAGAATCCGACTCAAACTACAAGTCCAAAGGTGTTACATCACCTCCACTTGGGCCCATTGGCCTTGTACGACCTAGATTTAGTTTTAGGCTGCCTTGGGACGTCCTCCCACCTCCTTGGCCGCCACCCCTTGCTCCTATATAAGTAGATCCATCTAGTAGCTTTTCCTTGGGATTTGTTTAGTTAAAAGTTAGCCATTGCAACTTCGTGTACTTCGTTTGTGTCCAACACCAGACCAAGACCGCTTCCGGATCCCCACCATTATCAATACTTCATATATATTTGCAATATTTAGATTGCTTTATCATATTCTTGCTCGTTCTTCGATTGCTTGCAGGAATAGACCTTCGTGGTCAGGCTGACCGTGCTTCCAGCATCGTCAGTAACCTCAGGAGATTGGTTTAACGATTGCTAAGGCGCAACGTCGTGCACGTTTGTAGTCGGATCGTCAAAGTTGTCTCCACCAAATCGATAGTTATCATCTCATCGAAAGATCGGGACCCTCGCCTCTATCAACGGGAACAAGAATGAAGCACCAGCCCAAGTCAGAATACAAGAAACCAAGAGATTTGAAGAATGAAGAATGAGCCAAGGAATTAGGATATCGTCAAGAGAAAAGCCTCCCATGCAGGGCAAGCGAGCCCGGCAAGGAGCGAGGCCACCCTAGAAGCAGACAACCAAAACACCCCGGCAGGGCCTGCCATGGCTCACGAAGGCAGAGCTACCTCACCAACCACTCCACCACGACCCACGTCGTCAATCAGTGCAGTGTCAAGCCACAAAGTGATTAAGTGGCAGCCATTCGCCACATGGCAGCTATTTCCTACAGAAGAAACCCACAGATGACACCTGCTACCTCTTGAGCATGCGTTTGTTTTCCCTTGAAGAGGAAAGGGTGATGCAGCAGAGTAGCGTAAGTATTTCCCTCAGTTTTTGAGAACCAAGGTATCAATCCAGTAGGAGATTACACGCAAGTCACCTAATACCTGCACAAACAATCAAGAACCTTGCAACCAACGCGATAAAGGGGTTGTCAATCCCTTCACGGCCACTTGCAAAAGTGAGATCTGATAAAGATAATAAGATAAATATTTTTGGTATTTTTGTTGTATATATTGAAAAGTAAAGATTGCAAAATAAATAGTAAACTAGAATTATGGATCGGAAACTTATATGATATAAAGTAGACCCGGGGCCATAGGTTTCACTAGTGGCTTCTCTCAAGATAGCATATATTATGGTGGGTGAACAAATTACTGTCGAGAAGTTGATAGAAAAGCGCATAGTTATGAGAATATCTAGGCATGATCATGAACATAGGCATCATGTCTGAAACAAGTAGATCGAAATGATTCTGCATCTGCTACTATTACTCCACACATCGACCGCTATCCAGCATGCATCTAGAGTATTAAGTTCATAAGAACAGAGTAACACATTAGGCAAGATGACATGATGTAGAGGGATAAACTCGAGCAATATGATATAAACCCCATCTTTTTATCCTCGATGGAAATAATACAATATGTGTCGGTTCCCTTTCTGTCACTAGGATCGAGCACCGCAAGAATGAACCCAAAGCTAAGCACTTCTCCCATTGCAAGAAAGATCAATCTAGTAGGCCAAACTAAACTGATAATTTGAAGAGACTTGCAAAGATATCAAATCATGCATATAAGAATTCAGAGAAGAATCAAATATTGTCATAGATAATCTTGATCATAAACCCACAATTCATTGGATCTCGGCAAACACACCACAAAAAGTATTACATCAAATAGATCTCCAAGAACATCGAGAAGAACTTTGTATTGAGAACCAAAGAGAGAGAAGAAGCCATCTAGCTAATAACTATGGACCCGTAGGTCTGTGGTAAACTACTCACACATCATCGGAGAGGCTATGGTGTTGATGTAGAAGCCCTCTGTGAACGAATTCCCCTCCGACAGATCGCCGGAAAAGGCCCCAAGATGGGATCTCACGGGTACAGAAGGTTGCGGCGGTGGAAAAGTGGTTTCGTTGCTCCCCTAGATGTTTTTACGATATAAGAGTATATATAGGAAAAAGAAGTAGGTCGGTGGAGCTACGAGGGGCCCACGAGGGTGGGGGGCATGCCTACCCCCTGAGCGCGCCCTCCCGCCTCGTGGCCACCTTGTTGCGTCTCTGACCTCCACTCCAAGTCTCCTAGATTGCGTTTGTTCCAAGAAAAATCCTCGCGAAGGTTTCGTTCTATTTGGATTCTGTTTGATATTCCTTTTCTGCGAAACACTGAAATAGGCAAAAAAACAGGAATTTGCACTGGGCCTTTGGTTAATAGGTTAGTCCCAAAAATAATATAGCCGAGTATATTAGAGCCCGTTAAACATCCAAAACAGATAATATAATAGCATGTAACAATCAAAAATTATAGATACGTTGGAGATGTATGAACACCCGTCTTGCGACGTGTCAAGAGAACAGGCGCGGAGCTGGCAAGATAGCCCAGCAAGCCTTGGCGGGCAACCAACAATGTGACGTTAAGCAGTGCATTTAATGTGGCCTATCAGCCCGCAGAGTTAGGTATGATAGCACTGTTTGCTATCTTATCAGTGCATAATGACTACTTTGCCACTATGGTTACCCCTTGATCTATAAAAGGAGGCCCATGGCAACCATAGAAAGGGTTAGAAGGTTGGATAACTCACACCCCCATACACGCGTAGTCGCCGCTGCCTGAGGCAATCCCTGCCGGGCAAGTGTACTACCCACCACCACCACCTTTTCCACCATCAATCCACGAAAGCAGGAGTATGGTTTTACGCCTCGCGACGGCCTGAACCTGGGTAAATTGCCCGTGTGATCTCTGTTGCGCTGCCCCCACACTTGTTTGCTCTTTGTGCAACGCGTCGCCCCCCTACCGAACCATCATGGGACCTCCTGGTCCCATAGGTGGTCGTGGTTTCCCGTGATAGGCAGCAATAAATCTGTGTATTAATGTTGTTGTTTTGTTTTTAATTACCATTTGTGTGGTGCAGATGGAACGGTCTCGATGGATGAAGAATCGGGAAACCGCAGATTTTATCAGTGGCATGACAAAGTTCATGAATTTGGCTGAAAGTACAAAGAGGAGAATTGGTGATGCGGATTACATCCTGTGTCCATGTACTGATTTTGCTAATAAAGAGTCACATGAAGTTGCCGATGTCGAGTTGCACTTAGTCTCTAGGGGATTCATGGATGGATATACACGTTGGACCAGGCACGGTGAAGAGGAGGTCATGGATGAAGATACCAAGGGCTGCGAGATGCCAAACTCCGATCAGTGTCACATGGATGTTGAATATAATATCGAGGTAGAGGCGTTAAGCTACCAATGGAACACCGGAAAGACGAAACGCCAACTGGAAAACCAAGAAGTGGACGCAGATGACGACAATCTTGATATGCCATATTTTGCTGCTATGATTGCAGATTTCAAGGGCCCAAAAAAGGATACGATTGGGTACAAGGATCTGCCAACCATTGATGCAGACTCCAAGAAAGAATTGTATCTAGGTTGCAAAAAGAAATATTCCAAGTTGAGTGCCACCCTGGCGCTTCTCAGATTTAAAGCAGCAAACGGTCTATGAAACAAGGGCTTACAAAGATGTTAGGTCTTTTCAAAGAAATTCTTCCGAGAGATAATGTGCTCCCCAGAAGCACGAATGAAGCAAAGAAAATTGTTTGCCCATTGGAACTTGAAGTACAGAAGATACACGCTTGTGTGAATGATTGTATATTGTACCGTGGTGAGTACAAATATTTGCGTGCATGTCCCACATGCAAGCATGCACGATACAAGCACAGGAGAGCAAATGACAAGTACAAATTGGACAACAAGATCAAGACAGGAATCCCGTTCAAGGTTGTTTGGTACTTGCCTTTAATTCCAAGGTTGAGGCGTTTGTTTGCAAACCCTAGAGAGGCAAAGAGGTTGTGGTGGCATTATGATGAGTGAATTGCGGATAAGTTTATGAGGCACCTGAAAGATGGGGCTCAGTGGGAATTAATCGATAACAATTTTGAAGACTTTGCCAAGGATCCTAGAAGTATAAGGCTCGGGTAGTGTACTAACGGGAGGAATCCTTTTGGTGATATGAGCACCAATCACAACACATGGTCGGTGCTTCTGTGCATATATAACCTAGCTCCTTGGTTGTGTATGAAGAAAAATACATTATGATGTCAATGATTATCCAAAGCCCGAAGAAACCTGGAAATGACATCGACATTTATTTTCAGCTACTGGTAGAAGAACTGCTGACAGTGTGGATAGATGCGCCTGCTATAAAACGTTATGATGCTTACAGAAAGGAGATTTTCGATCTACATGCAATGCTGGTGCACACAATTCAAGATACGTCGACATTAGGCAACACATCAGGGCAGAAAAAAGGGAGATGTACGGTGTGTCACATTCATGGATAGGACAACTAACAAAAGACTTCCCAACTCGCACAAAACCGTGTATTTGCATTATCGTAGGTTCTTACGGAAAAATCACCGATACCAAAAGATGAAAGCTGAATTTCATGGTACAACAGAGGCAGGTGTGGTACCAAGACCCTATGATGGGGACGTGGTCCACAACATGGCTAAAAAAATTAATGTTGTGCTTGGCAAGAACCACCCTTTGACGGTGAAACAAACACCCAAGGGTCAAGTGTTTAAGAACAAATCGGTGTTTTGGAAATTAACTTACTGGAAGATTCTACGTGTATGTCACTGCATCGATGTCATGCACGTAGAGAAGAACGTATTTGAAAGCATCCTTGGTACTCTGCTCAAGATTAAAGGTAAAAGAAAGGATGGTGAGGGTTCACGGCTCGATATGCTTGATGATCAATCAAAACACAAGAGTGAAGCAGAAGATGATGACAAATTCATCAAAGCTCGCTAGAGTTATATTTCAGTACAAATCAAGCAACACAGTGTTGGGTAACGTAGTAATTTCAAAATTTTCCTACGCACACGCAAGATCATGGTGATGCATAGCAACGACGGGGGAGAGTGTTGTCTACGTACCCTCGTAGACCGGAAGCGGAAGCGTTAGCACAACGCGGTTGATGTAGTCGTACGTCTTCACGGCCCGATCGATCAAGCACCGAAACTATGCCACCTCCGAGTTCTAGCACACGTTCAGCTCGATGACGATCCTCGGACTCCGATCCAGCAAAGTGTCGGGGATGAGTTCCGTCATCACGACGGCGTGGTGACGATCTTGATGTTCTACCGTCGCAGGGCTTCGCCTAAGCCCCGCTACAATATTATCGAGGATTATGGTGGAGGGGGGCACCGCACACGGCTAAGAGATCAATGATCAATTATTGTGTCTATGGGGTGCCCCCTCCCCCGTATATAAAGGAGTGGAGGAGGGGGCCGGCCAAGGAGGGTGGCGCGCCCAAGGGGGGGAGTCCAACTCCCACCGGGAGTAGGACTCCCCTTTTTTCTATTAGGAGTAGGAGAGGGAAGGAAGAGGAAGGACGGAGGGAGGAAGGAAAGTGGGGGGGGGGCTCCCAATTCGGACTGGTCTTGGGGGGGCGCCCCCTCCCTTGCTCCTCCCCCCTCCTTTCCACTAAGGCCCAATAAGGCCCATATACCTCCCGGGGGGTTCCGATAACCTCCCGGTGATCCGATATTGTCCCAATCACACCCGTAACCTTTCCTGTGTCCAAATATAGTCGTCCAATATATCGGTCCTTATGTCTCGACCATTTCGAGACTCCTCGTCAAGTCCGTGATCACATCCGGGACTCCGAACAACCTTCGGTACATCAAAATATATAAACTCATAATGAAACTGTCATCGTAACGTTAAGTGTGTGGACCCTACGGGTTCGAGAACAATGTAGACATGACCGAGACACGTCTCCGGTCAATAACCAATAGCGGAACCTAGATGCTCATATTGGCTCCTACATATTCTATGAAGATCTTTATCGGTCAGACCGCATAACAACATACGTTGTTCCCTTTGTCATCGGTATGTTACTTGCCTGAGATTCGATCGTTGGTATCTCAATACCTAGTTCAATATCATTACCGACAAGTCTCTTTACTCGTTCCGTAATACATCATCTTGCATCTAACTTATTAGTTGCATTGCTTGCAAGGCTTACGTGATGTGCATTACCGAGAGGGCCCAGAGATACCTGTCCGACAATCGGAGTGACAAATCCTAATCTCGAAATACGCCAACTCAACATGTACCTTTGGAGACACCTGTAGAGCACCTTTATAATCACCCAGTTACATTGTGACGTTTGGTAGCACATAAAGTGTTCCTCCGGTAAACGGGAGTTGCATAATCTCATAGTCATAGGAACATGTATAAGTCATGAAGAAAGCAATAGCAACATACTAAACGATCGGGTGCTAAGCTAATGGAATGGGTCATGTAAATCACATCATTCTTCTAATGATGTGATCCCATTAATCAAATGACAACTCATGTCTATGGTTAGGAAACATAACCATCTTCGATTAACGAGCTAGTCAAGTAGAGGCATACTAGTGACACTTTTTTTGTCTATGTATTCACACAAGTATTACGTTTCCGGTTAATACAATTCTAGCATGAATAATAAACATTTATCATGATATAAGGAAATAAATAATAACTTTATTATTGCCTCTAGGGCATATTTCCTTCACATAGTTCTTCACCTATTTGTTGTCAGTTAAGACACCCTCTTCCTACTGCGCAAACATCAGAAGTCTCGTGGATGTGAGCTCAGGTAAAATGAAGTTGGGACACATGAAGTCACATGATTGCCACGTAATGTTGACACAAATCCTGCCGGTGGCAATCAGGAATCTGATGGACAAAGATATATGAAACACACTCATTGACCTCTATGATTTATTTGACCAACTATGGTAGAAAGTTGTAGATCTTGAAGAGTTGGATCATATGCAAGATGATATTGCAAGAATATTGTCCAAACTAGAGATGTTTTTCCCACGGTCATTCTTTGATGTCATGGTCCATCTCACTGTGCACCTTGTCGACGAGATAAAGTATTGTGGTCCCGTGTTTCTTCGCAACATGTATCCCTTCGAGCAGTTCATGGGAATACTGAAGCGCTTTTGTCGGAACCGAAACCATTTAGGGGAAAGCATCCTACAAGGTTATACCGCGGAGGAGGTGGTTGAGTTTTGCACCGAATACATGAAAAAGGACCTATAGGTTTGCCCCTCTCTCGCCACGAGGGAAAGCTGAAAGGTAAGCCAGTCCTTGCTAGCACGCAAATGGCTGCACCTGGAGAATTGCTAGAGAAAGCCCATTTGACGGTACTGCTTAACAACCCAGTTCTCAATGCTTATGCCGAATAATACTTGGTGGAGATACGCCAAATCTTATTACCTATGGTGCCTTCATTAGATGTGGAGATGAAGGAGCACACTAAGAACTACGTCGAATCGCTAAAGAATCGTTTGTCACAAGGATCCATCAATGACATTGCTACGTCGTTGGCACAAAAGCCATCACCTACGGTGTTGACGTACCAATCATATGACATAAATGGATACACGTTCTACACTGAGGAACATGATCAGAAGACCTCATATCAAAACAGCGTTGTTCGAATAGAATGCATGACTGTAAATGAAGCTGATAAAAGGGTATACTATGGAACCATTAAAGAGATTTGGGAGCTTGACTATGTGAAAGTTAAGGTGGCATTATTCGGGTGTGGATGGATCCATCTTGGTCATGTAAGGGTTGATGATTATAGGAAGACTCGCGTTAACAAGACAACGATGGCATATCACGCGGTGCTAGCGATGCTACCCAAATTTTCTCTGCGGAAGACCCCTTGCATAAGAACCTCCATGTAGTGATGCATGGGAAGAGAAGGGTACTGGGTGTCGACGATGTTGCCAATGAGGACGAGTATGATGAATTTGATGAGTTGCCAGCCAAGGGATCACGCACCCGTGTAACAGAGAAGCGTAAAATCATCAGAAAACCCAAGTTCATTCGGGGTCAACGTAATGATCCCAGTTCCCCCATGTACATGGGAATTAAGCCGTAATACTAGTCTTTATGCCTACCCTGCAACTTAATTCGTTCAATTTTGAACTATCGCGTGTACTGAATTTGTGAGTTATGCCCGGTTTTCTGTTGATGTAAGAACCGTTAATATGTTGACCTTGATATGCTGTCAGCTCAGGCAATGAATATGAACTGTTTTTTTGTTGTTATTATTATTATATCATAGAGGTAGCACACTCAATTGATCTCACTACAGTATGTGTGAACAAAAATATGAAATCTGGTTTGCGAATAGCACACGGTTCGTTGATAAAAGTCATGTGCCAACCAAACCCCGCCCATGATCTGAGTCGTGCATTCTGATTGGCCAGAACCCAAACCCCACGGATCGTACATCTACACCTTGGATTCTCCTTCATCGAACAGTGATCCTCATCCCTTTCGACAACACATGCAGTTCCAGTTTTGATTTTGTTTATATCCACAAATTGCACGTTAAATTCAAAAAATGCCTTAAATATAGCAAATGATTCCTGAAATGCACTAGAAAATCAAACCCGTGGTATAATGGTGATTGCGTATCGTGGAAATTTTTTATGAGGCCAAATGATGAAGTCACCGACCACTGGAGTTTGAATTGACACGTCTCCTTTTGGAAACCATGATCCTTCATGTGAGATGCTCCGGTTTGGAAGGAGCGGTCATCAAAACCTGTGCCAAACTTTACCAAAAAAATTCCCGGGGGTCGTGAGAGTACGCCACGGGCACACACCGATTTTGATGAAGTCTGGACTCCATCTGAATTCCCAGTAATTAAAATACCAACTAGGCCTACGCCGGTGGCCGCACCTCGCGGCCGAAATGATTGAAACTTCTACCCGTTTCTCAGACAATGGATGAAAACTCGCAAAGCGACAAACAAATGATTTGTACACCTTCTTTGCTAACTAACACCCCAGATGTAGTTGTAGAACAGTATTGAATTTAATTATATGCACTAAATGCAAGGTAAGTGCAAAAAATGACTTGAATATAGCAGTGAGACCTGAAATGGGCCAGAAAATCAAACCTAGGGTATATATGTGATTGCTTACCGTGAAAATAATTCAAAGCGGAACGATGTAGTCACTGACAATTGAAGTCCGAAGTGCCGCGTCTCCTTTTGGAAACTATGATCCTTCTTGTGAGATGCTCTGATTTGGAAGGTGTAGCATCAAAACTTGTGCCATCTTTACCAAAAAAAATTCCATGTGATCCTTAGAACATGGCACGGTGACACACTGATTTTCATTATTTTCGGACTCTATATGCATTTCCTGTGATTAGAATATCAACAAGGCATACGCCTCTGGCCGCACCCTGTGGCCAAACTGTTTGAATTTTTTCCTGTTTCTTGAACAATGAATGTAAGCTCCCAAAGTAACACACAAATGATCTTGCTAGCTAGCTAGCACCCACGTGTAGTTGCGACTATAGCAAATGACTCAAATATAGCAAACGATACATCAAATGCACAGGAAAATCGAACCATAGGGTACAATGGTGCTTTCTTACCGTGGAAAACACTTTGGAGGCGAAACGATGAACTCTTGTTTTCATTCAAACAAAAACGTGCTATTAGTTCATGTAAATGTTTTCAAATAGCCGCTCGCAAAAAAATGTTTTCAAATAGAACACGGTTCACTCACGAAAGCCGTGTGCCTAACAAACCGTGGCTGATGGCCCCCCCTTTGCTGCGCGCGCAATCTGAGTCATGCGTACTCATTGGCCAAAACCCAAACCCCACAGATCATACTTTTGGACCATTGGATGCTCCCAGATCGAATGACAATCCTCATCCCTTTCGATAGGATATGCAGTCCGACTAGGAACTGATTTGCTATGCCAAAATGCACGGTAAATGCCAAAAATGTCTTACATATAGCCCACGAGACCTGAAATGCGCCAGCAAATAAAATTCATGGTATGATGGTGATTGCTTAACGTGGGAAAAATTAAGAGGCGAAATGATGAACTCACGTCTTCATTTCAAACGGAATTATTCTCTTTGTGCACACGAGCGCTTAGAGGCAACCGTTTGCATAGGCCTTTCCGCGCGGCGACCGGGGATATTTTTCACCCTTTTCACCTAGGACGCCAACACTCTCCCACCGCCCGCCCGCGTTTCACTCAACTAGTCCACCCAATCTCCATCGCTAGCTCCCCCCGCCCCCTAGATCCACAACAGAACCCTCTCCGGTGCCGCCGTGCTCACCCCGACCGTGTGCCCGCTCTTCAGCGTCAAGCCTACCTCCACTGCCATTCCCAACACACGGCTGCCCGTGCCTCGCCGACTTCGTTTGCTCGCCAGCCACCCTTGAGCATATCGATGATGTAACCATCGCCTCTTCTATGGTCCGGCCGGGTTTGCATTAAGAAGCCTGTTAGTTACATCTCTCCATCTCGGTGAGGCATATTTCCTCGCACACCCTCTTCCTGTTTCGTTCAGTATGTTCCCAAATTGGCTATAAAATAACAGGGAGCGTATATATGTTCATTATCTACCTTCCTAACTACATATAAGATATATTTGTTCCAATAAGTTACTGCCTATTTACAGATCATCGGCGCTCGAGTCACACAAACTTAACAAATTAGCCGTACATTTTCTTAATTATTGCATGACATGTTTAGAAAGCTTGATACCAAGTTGTTAGTTTTATGCTTATCCTCCTTTCCTGAGTTTCACATGTGTTCTCTGTAGATGCCGAGTAGCAGCGACAACACTCATGCTTCAGGCGATGTATCTTCATCTGATTCCGACAACCCTAGTTCTTCAGCAGATTGTGAGGGATCAAGTAATCTTGAATGGGATAGAGCTACACCAATTAGCCTTACGGTCAGGACACAGAGGAATGATCCAAGGAAGCCCACACACCAACCTAAAGTTGTATATGAAGTAACCGAGATTGATTTAAAGTCTTGGGATCCAACTAAACCAGATAAATCACACATGAGGTTCAGGAGTGTGTGTGGATTTGTTGGCAGGGCAAGGCTCAACATTAATCTGTCGGGGTTTCGGAAGGCTGACACAAAAACATGGTGAAGGATAGTCCGGGAGATCATGGATCACTTCAACATTCCAGAGCAGTGGAGAATGCAGGTGGAACACACTGCATGGAAGAAGGCTAGGGATGCTTGGAGAAACTGGAAGCACGTGTTGTACAAGAAGTACTTTAGTGAAGGCAAGGACCCAATCCCCGCATACCCCCAAATTAGAAAGGCAGACTGGCAGAATTCAAAAGGGTCAGGGCAACTAAAGAGATTGCTGAGAAGAGTTTCAAGCAATCAGAACTTCAGAAGAAGAACATACACCCCCACCATATGGGTGTGGCAGGATACTACGACATGAAACTGATACGGGACCAGGAGGACAAAGAAGCAGTAGCGGCAGGTGGGAATCCGGCCTTTAGTGAAATCGGGGCCAACGCGCTAGAGACTACTTGCGGGCATGTGCAAGGAGGCGTGATGACGGAACTTATTACTTTAAAAACTCACATGACGAAGAACTATATCAAGTGATGTTAGAGGCTTCCAAGATCCCTAGAAGGTTCTACAGGAACTCAGGGCCATGTGAGATTCTGTCTGTTCCTGTGGAAACAAAAGAGCCCTCTGGCCGTGCAAGGGGTATAGGTGTTAATGTCCCGCACAAGAGGGCTTTCACACTCAGCAAAGAAGAGAGGCTCAGCATGAAAAAAGCGAGGAGTGAAATGAAGCAGAATGCATTGTATGAAAGGTTGAGGAAGGAGATGTATCCGGCTGTTCGAAAGGATGTTGAGGAGTGAATGATGATGCAGAAGACTAACACTGACAGATAGCCAACAGATGGGAGGGAGGCGGGCATGGA
Source organism: Triticum dicoccoides (assembly GCF_002162155.2). Classification (NCBI taxonomy): domain Eukaryota; kingdom Viridiplantae; phylum Streptophyta; class Magnoliopsida; order Poales; family Poaceae; genus Triticum; species Triticum dicoccoides. The sequence continues at coordinate 366,882,474 of NC_041382.1, read as the reverse complement.
GGATGCTGCTTATTGCGCGACAACACTTCACAAGAGTAGTTGGGCATCAGCTGACCCCAGCGATACTGAGACTGCATCTACTCGTGATGATGCTATATCTGATCTATCTGGAATGAAAGGCAGACTAAAGGCCGTGCTTACACATTATGAAGGTACATTAAAATGTGCAACAACCTGGGTTTGCCCACCCTTCTCGGAAGATGCCCTCTTATTGGACAATGTGCCACTGAAGCCAGGCTCTGTGAAGTGCTACGTGACTGAAGTAAAGCCTGGATTCAATGAATTTGCCCTCAAGAATGTCCTAGGAGACTTCGATGCGCAAAGAACCTTGGGAGAAACACTGTTGCATCACATCTAGTGGCCACAAAAGGAAATAGAGTTCATCGATGAGATCCCTGAAGCCCCGCAAGAGCAACCAATGTCGCCACTCAATCGGTGACGCTCTCCTTGCCATAGTAGCTCTCACATGCTTCCCTCAAAGAACCTAATACTCGTTATCCGACGAATGATGCATCAACCTATGATCAGCCGACCCGACTTTGTGGCATACAAGCCATGTCATCCTCCGCCCCAAAGCAGCCAGTGGCAAGGCCTACAACTGCTGAAGACGCACCACCGGTTCATATGCCGGCCGCTAAAGCAGCAGGGGGAGACCCAGCTGTAGCACATGCTCAGCAGACCATCCTGGTGGAACAAACTGCTAAGCAGTCTGATACTTTGAAATCGTCTGCTAAGCAGTCTGTAGGTCCAGAACCAACTGCTCATCAGTCCGTCAGTCCGCAGTCGCGCGATCAGCATACCAATGTGTCAGCACTTCTTGCTCAGCAAACCAACGCGTTGGCACGGCCTCCTCAGCACACCGACAAGTTGGCACCACCTACCCTAGAAACCTGACATAGCTTCAACGCATGGTCAGTAGTCCAATGCCTCTGCTCCTACAGCCCAGTAGTCCATCACAGCATCACCGCTAGCTCAGTGGTCCGGCATGGATAAACCATCTGCTAAGCAGTCCGTCGAAGCTTCACCGTCTGCTCGGGAGTCTACCTTGCAGCCAACCAGTCATTCTTCCAGAAATGCTTCAAGTACCAAGAAGGAAGTGGCCAAAAAGGCTACACCCATGAGGAAGCGCAGCAGGAGAGTGAAGAGGAAAGAGAACGACTGCCTCTTACTTAAAGCACTCATCGCCCAGAACCAAATTAACAGCAGCTTGTTCGAATCTCGGGGTAATATTATTTCTAGCGGCATGGATGATGAATAAGTACATTTGTTGCTTGCTAAAAGTAAAGCAAATGTACTTCAAGCACGCAATTACGTCCATGGCCAGCCATTTCTTGTTGGTGAATACTTTGATGAGTGTAGCTCCAGTTGCCGCGAGTTACATGAATATTGCATGGATCAAATGACAGTAGGTCATCATGGTTTCCTAGTCCACTACAACAGAGATCACTTCCAACACGATGTTGGTTCCATCAATGTGAGTTTCGAGGATTTACATCTCTTCTTCAACTTCAACGAGCTCGATGCCACGCTTGTTAGATGCCTGATTTTGTAAGTACTTAACAAACTCTGATCAACTTCTCCATACAAGGCTGTAAATGATAAACAGCTAACTGCATTTTATTCCTCTCAGGGGATTGAACGCGTAGAGAAGAAAAATGGAGAGTGTGTATTTCATAGTTCCTGAATTAGCAAATGGCACAACAATACATGGTAAGGACCTACAGGACCGGGCCGTTAACACGGTCGTCCGTCTCTTCGAAAACACGTCCCATGCAGAATAATTTCTCTGGCCATATCATGAACGGTAAGTCAAGTAAACAACCACGCATACACTGATTGTCTTTCAGATTTTGACATAATTCGGAAGTTCATGGCTTTCTTAATATGTAGCAATCACTGGATATTGGTATTCATTGTTCCAAACAAGAACACAGTTTACTACATCGGTTCTCTTAGAGAGTCAACAAACGGTCAGGATCTGACGCATCTTTAACAATTCATGGATATGTATTGAATTCTATGATGTTGAAATTAATTAGCATTCATATCTGGTTCAATAATTGATGTTGTCAAAATTCATCTTCATTTGCAGTTTGCTCGCATTGGTGAAAACTAAACTAGGGAAATTGTTCAAGAGGGAACTACCTCTGCAGCACGAGATCATTTCTCCGGTAACACACCGAAATCTGTTATTTTTGGAAAATTTATCCAACAGTCTGCAAATACCTTTTCTTACGCTAGTCAAATGTTCAAGCTTCTAAATAAACCTCTTTCTATTTTGTCCAAAGAAAACATAATACATCTAACACTGGTTAGGTTCTTCCTAACAGGACAAATACATGACTAATTCTGTACAAAAAATTTCAGTGTCCTCAGCAAGAAGCAGGGACCAACCTCTGCGGATACTATGTTTGGAGACACATGATCTCCATCTGCAAATCTACTGATAGTTGTGAAGATCCTCGCGAATTAGTACCAGTAAGCCTATCTTAATCAATATCTTCTACTCCACTCATATGGCACATTCTGATCTTACAAATACTACAGCTCGTCTTAAAACCGAGGACCCCTGAACCGCTCCCGGCTGGTGAATTGCTGATGGTCCAGAGATTTATCAGCGACTTCTTCCTAAATCGCTACATTAATCCCACTGGTGATAATGAAGATTTCAGCATGCGTTCTCCTGAAACATTGAGTTAGAGTTAGCCGCTAAACATATACGCATGGATCCATTGTTTTCCATCTGATGAGGTCTTTGTATTTTGTACACTATGATTAATTATGTAATGCATATATGTGTGGACAAATCATTGGAGTTTAGCCACCATATGTTCAATTGCAATTGTTGCGAAATGAGTTTGAAGTCTTTCACTTCAAACAAAGACTAGGAGAAAACTTAAAAGATGCCTGGTTGAGAATAATGGAGTTTTATCGTAATTGTACCTTTGAAGTGAACCTGAGAATTTTTCTTCGCAATTTCTATGTTGGATTAAATTTGTCTCATAGACAACTCTTGGATTGCGTTGCCAAAGGCAATTTTATTGAAATCGATCCCCATATTGCGCTTGAAATTATAGAAGGTATAGTGGGAACACTACCTCAACAAAAGGGGCCTCATCCTACTCAGGAAGAGACACAAGTTTTTGAATTTTTTTGTGAAGTTACTAAAATCTTGCAGAAGTCTCTTGAACCTCTTAAGAACGTTAGTGGAAATATTCACCGCATGAATATGTTGATTACCCTTTGCAATAAGCGGTTGGATTCGTTAGATCTAAAAATTTCAGAATATGAAGGAAAACGTAAAGAACTTCCTGGATTCGAGCTTGATTCTGCTAAAAAGTTGAAAACCAAAGATGGCAATACCTAGATCTATCCTTGCTTGTTATGCCTAGCTAGGGGCGTTAAACGATAGCGCTTGTTGGGAGGCAACCCAATTTTATTTTTATTCCTTGCTTTTTGCTCCTGTTTAGTAATAAATAATTTATCTAGCCTCTGTTCTGGTTGTGTTTTTTGTGTTTAATTAGTGTTTGTGCCAAGTTGAACCGTTGGGAAGACTTGGGGGAAGTCTTGTTAAAACTTGCTGTAAAAAACAGAAACTTTAGCGTCACGAGAACTGCTGTCATTTTTATTTGGAAAGTGATATTTAGTTAATTATTTTTGAAGATGATTAATAGATAAATTCCTCACGTCCATGTATTTATTTTAGAATTTTTGGGGTTCCAGATCTTGCGCTAGCTACAGATTACTACAGACTGTTCTGTTTTGACAGATTCTGTTTTTCGTGTGTTGTTTGCTTATTTTGATGAATCTATGGCTAGTAAAATAGTTTATAAACCATATATAAGTTTGAATACAGTAGGTTTAACACCAATATAAATAAATAATGAGTTCATTACAGTACCTTGAAGTGGTCTTTTGTTTTCTTTCGCTAATGGAGCTCACGAGATTTTCTACTTTGAGTTTTGTGTTGTGAAGTTTTCATGTTTTGGGTAAAGATTTGATGGATTATGGAACAAGGAGTGGCAAGAGCCTAAGCTTGGGTATGCCCATGGTACCCCCAAGATAATCTAAGGACACCTAAAATCCAAAGCTCGGGGATGCCCCGGAAGGCATCCCCTCTTTCGTCTACTTCTATCGGTAACTTTACTTGGAGCTATATTTTTATTCACCACATGATATGTGTTTCGCTTGGAGCGTCTTGTATTATTTGAGTCTTTGCTTTTTAGTTTACCACAATCATCCTTGCTGTACACACCTTTTGAGAGAGCCATACATGACTTGGAATTTGTTAGAATACTCTATGTGCTTCGCTTATATCTTTTGAGTTATATAGTTTTGCTCTAGTACTTCACTTATATCTTTTAGAGCACTGTGGTGGATTTTTTTATAGAAACTATCGATCTCTCATGCTTCACTTAGATTATTTTGAGAGTATTAATAGCATGGTAATTTGCTTAAAATCCTAATATGCTAGGTATTTTCAAGATTAGTAAAGTTTTCTTAAGAGTGTTTTGAATACTAAGAGAAGTTGGATGCTTGATGATTGTTTTGAGATATGGAGGTAATAATATCAAAGTCGTGCTAGTTGAGTAGTTGTGAAATTGAGAAATACTTGTGTTGAAGTTTGCAAATCCCGTAGCATGCACGTATGGTAAACGTTATGTAACAAATTTGAAACATGAGGTGTTATTTGATTGTCTTCCTTATGAGTGGTGGTCGGGGACGAGCGATGGTCTTTTCCTACCAATCTATCCCCCTAGGAGCATGCACGTAGTACCCAGGTTTTTGATGACTTGTAGATTTTTGCAATAAGTATGTGAGTTATTTATGACTAATGTTGAGTACATGGATTATACGCACTCTCACCCTTCCATCCTTGCTAGCCTCTTCGGTACCGCGCATTGCCCTTTCTCACATTGAGAGTTGGCGCAAACTTCGCCGGTGCATCCAAACCCCGTGATATGATACGCTCGTTCACACATAAACCTCCTTATATCTTCCTCAAAATAGCCACCATACCTACCTATTATGGCATTTCCATAGCCATTCTGAGATATATTGCCATGCAACTTTCCACCATTCTGTTTATCATGACACATTCATCATTGTCATATTGCTTAGCATGATCATGTAGTTGACATAGTATTTGTGGCAAAGCCACCGTTCATAATTCTTTCATACATGTCACTCTTGGTACATTGCATATCCCGGTACACCGCCGGAGGCATTCATATAGAGTCATCTTTTGTTCTAGTATCGAGTTGTAATCATTGAGTTGTAAATAAATAGAAGTGTAATGATCATCATTTTCTAGAGCATTGTCCCAAGTGAGGAATTATAAAGAAAGAGAGAAAGGCCATATAAAAAAAGAGAAAGGCCAAATAAAAAAATGAGAGAAAAAGAGAGAAGGGACAATGTTACTATCCTTTACCACACTTGTGCTTCAAAGTAGCACCGTAATCTTCATGATAGAGAGTCTCTTGTTTTGTCACTTTCATATACTAGTGGGAATTCTTCATTATAGAACTTGGCTTGTATATTCCAACAATGGGCCTCCTCAAGTGCCCTAGGTCTTCGTGAGCAAGCAAGTTGGATGCACACCCACTTAGTTTCTTTTGTTGAGCTTTCATACATTTTTAGCTCTAGTGCATCCGTTGCATGGCAATCCCTACTCCTTGCATTAACATCAATCGATGGGCTTCTCCATAGCCATTGATTAGCCTCGTTGATGTGAGACTTTCTCCTTTTTTGTCTTCTCCACATAACCCCCCTCATTATATTCTATTCCACCCATAGTGCTATGTCCATGGCTCGCGCTCATATATTGCGTGAAAGTTTATAGGTTTGAGATTACTAAAGTATGAAACAATTGCTTGGCTTGGCATCGTGGTTGTGCAAGTTGAGAGCATTCTTGTGTGACGAAAATGGAGCATGACTAAACTATATGACTTTGTAGGGATGAACTTTCTTTGGCCATGTTATTTTGAGAAGACATAATTGCTTAGTTAGTATGCTTGAAGTATTATTATTTTTATGTCAATACGAACTTTTGTCTTGAATCTTTTGGATCTAAATAATCATGCCACAATTAAGAAGAATTACATCAAAATTATGCCAAGTAGCACTCCGCATCAAAAATTCTGTTTTTATCATTTACCTACTCGAGGATGAGCAGGAATTAAGGTTGGGGATGCTTGATACGTCTCCAACGTACATATAATTTTTGATTGCTCCATGCTATATTATCTACTATTTTACACATTATTGGGCTTTATTTTCCACTTTTATATTATTTTTGGGACTAACCTATTAACCGGAGGCCCAACCCAGAATTGCTGTGTTTTGCCTGTTTTAGGGTTTCAAAGAAAAGGAATCTTCGAAATATCAAACGGAGTCCAAACGGAATGAAACCTTCGGGAACGTGATTTTCTCAACGAACAAGACCCAGGAGATTGGATCCTACGTCAAGACACAAAAGAGGAGGCCATGAGGTAGGGGGGCGCGCCTACCCCCTGATGAGGACATGACTACCTTGGATATGACCAAAAATATTGCATATATGCATATTTGTCAGGTGATTTCTAGTGCAAACTATTCAATAATCTATTTATGTTATCCAGAACAAAAATACTTCACATACTTTTGTGTTTTGTCTAATTGCAGGTGTATGGGACATTTGTACAATCCACATATGAAGATAAGGAAGAAAGAGATGTTTATTTGCTGTCCAAAAAGTTCTCTCACGTCACTTTTGGCCCAAGAGAAGATAGAGTCCAAGTCTCTCACGTCCTGGATTCAGATTCGGACTGCACAGACACACCTGACTCAAAACGCACACAAGTTTTTCATACGGACTCCGAATTGGGTGATTCTTTTTTTGTTGGAAACTAGATTTTGTGCACTTTCCAACCCAATTGGAATCACCTTCAAATTCGTCCGGAGCGTTGAGTTGTGGACGAAACAATCTGATGCTGCAGCAGAATCCGAGTCAAACTACAAGTCCAAAGGTGTTACATCACCTCCACTTGGGCCCATTGGCCTTGTACGACCTAGATTTAGTTTTAGGCTGCCTTGGGACGTCCTCCCACCTCCTTGGCCGCCACCCCTTGCTCCTATATAAGTAGATCCATCTAGTAGCTTTTCCTTGGGATTTGTTTAGTTAAAAGTTAGCCATTGCAACTTCGTGTACTTCGTTTGTGTCCAACGACCAGACCAAGACCGCTTCCGGATCCCCACCATTATCAATACTTCATATATATTTGCAATATTCAGATTGCTTTATCATACTCTTGCTCGTTCTTCGATTGCTTGCAGGAATAGACCTTCGTGGTCAGGCTGACCGTGCTTCCAGCATTGTCAGTAACCTCAGGAGATTGGTTTAGCGATTGCTAAGGCGCAACGTCGCGCATGTTTGTAGTCGGATCGTCAAAGTCGTCTCCACCAAATCGATAGTTATCATCTCATCGAAAGATTGGGACACCCTCGCCTCTATCAAGTGGTATCAGAGCCAGGTTGCTCGGTGAGATTTTACAGTTTTTCATAGTTTAGATCGCATCTGTCATTCATACCTACAGTCCATGAAAAAGCCATAAAAAAAGTTAGATCTGTTCATCATTTATCCAAGCCAGTCCGAGCCTTTGCAATTTTCTATTCATTGCTTGCATAGTTGAATTATCGGTTGCATCGTCGTGTTAGTTGCTGGTCTTAGTGTCTAGTTCCTTTAGAGTTTCGAGTTCTGTTCACATTAGTCACGCCGCAGCTGCATCATTATCCCTTCCGCTGTCCACCATTCCATCCATTAATTTCCACCACGTGCTACGCACTGTTCATTGTCATAATCATAGTTGAGGTCATTCACATCTTCGCCTGATCCAATCTGCATCTTATCTAGTTTGTCTTGGAAAGAGGGAGAAAAAAAAGATAGAGGAAAAAAAGAGATGAAAAAAAAGAAAAAGAGAGAAGAAAAAAAAAGCGTGACAAAAAAAAAGAGAGAAGAAAAAAAATCGGATCTATCTAGAATCAATCTCGTACCTGAATTCGGATTGAAATCTGTTTTGCGCACTGTTCAGTAAAACAGGTGTATCTTTCTCATACGAAGTCCGTTTTGGCTCCGTGAGTACTCAAATTGAAGCTAGCGACGAGCCGCATCTAAATAATTGCAGAAGCTTGTTCAATATTTGACACCTCAAAATCGGCTTATAAATAGGTCTTTTTGCCCTCTGAAGTTCGTGAACACAGCTTGTTCCAATTTTTTAGGCCAGTTTTAGAATTCTTTGACTCCTCATATCAACTCGGAATTGAGTGATTCTTTTTGCATTGGAAAGCTTGAGTTAGTAGCATTCTTTGAAAGAATTTATCAGAAAATTGTCTCAAACTTTTCAAGAGGAAAGTTGGAGAGAGAGTTGTTGTATATCCTGCTTGGCAGTTGTTTTTCATCATTATCTTCAATGCCGTTGTGATCTTCACTTATATCTTGCTGTCAAGAGCTACTTAGTATCCTTCATTGATGCTAGTTGTGCTACGCCGTGACCTCATTAGTGTTCTAGGCTCGCGTCTCTAGTCCGGTCTAGCCTAGGACCAGCACAGTACCGTCGTTGAGCGTTTATTCAACATTGCATCTTTGAATTGATTATTGCTAATCTTTTGCTACCATATATAGCCAACCCAGCTCCACATATTTCTACACCGTGTATACGTACGCTCCCCTGGCAATCGCTTTACTCAATATTCAGAGTTACTTGACACCGCTGGTTGCCGATCACCGCCTGCTGCATGGTAAGAACTTGTAAGACATTGATATTTGCTTTACTGTGAGCGTTTTACCACCACATCCTAGTAGTTATAGGAACATTATTTTTGGGTTTTGTTTCTTGTTCTACTAATCATGACAGGATCCAGAGTCAATTCATGGGCTTTATCGATAGCGGGAGACGTGCCACCACCTTTGCAAATACCACAACCGTCACGAGAGGTGCACAAACATCCAAATGCACATGATCAGGTTAATGTATCTATACCACCATTTAATGGCCGTTTTAACCCTGCTTTATATATTGAATGGGAGTTCGACATAAAAAATATATTTGCTTCCCATAATTTCAATGAACATAAAAAGGTTAAGGTTGCGGTTAGTTCTTTCACTGGTTATGCTTTGGTTTGGTGGAGTGAATATTGTCGGTTACACCCTGATTATATACCTACTACTTGGGATGATTTAAAACTTGCCATGCGACATACTTTCGTCCCTGCTTATTATACTCGTGACATGATTAAGAAGTTGCAACACTTAAAACAAGGTAGTGAAACTGTAACAAAATATTATGATGATTTACAAACTACCTTGTTGCATTGCTCTTTAGAAGAAAGTGAAGATGATTTTATGGATAGATTTTGGGGAGGATTAAACCGTGATATTCAAGAGATACTAATTCATGAAGAGTGTTATCCTATGGACCATTTGTTTCATCTTGCTTGCAAAGCTGAATAGGAAATAAAACGACGTGTTGGCCACGAGGAGAACAAGCGCACGGTGCATATTCCAAGAGTTGATATGATTGTTCCTTCAACTACTAGGCATACTATGACAACCACATCCGTTGTTGTCAGGACTACATCACCTCCACCATGTGACACATCGCCCCCGAGAGTGGCTACATCATCTGAGTTGATCATAAGAGGTAATGGCAAAGGTACTGATCTTCCATCTCTACATGAGAATGATGAATGCATTGTCAATTTGAATGCACCATCTGATGAGCTACCCACTACTTTGATCACACCACCTATTTTAGAGGACTACGTTGATAATTTGACTTTGCCATGTGATCAAACAACTGAAATACCAACAATTTTGAGTGCACCCATTGAATTAACTATTGATGCAAAAGAACCAATGTTTAATCATTTTGATATGACCTCTAATCTTGGTGATGATTCTGTGTTGAATGACTTATTGCATGTTTGCTTATTTAAGCATGTTGTAGCATGTAAATTTGATGCAAGTAAGGTTTATTCACCAATGTTGGGATGGTTTAATGATGAACATTGTCAATCTTTTGAAATGAATAAGAGCTTCACTTATATGTGCAAACTGAGTTGCAATATTTTCATGCCTTCTACTTCTTGTGCTAATTTTTTGGCTTTAGATTTTATGAACTATGCAAGTTACTCATCTATTCATGTTTCATATATGCAAAAATCAAGGGAAGTAAAAATGGATGACATATACATATACAATATGTACACCTTGTCTCTTTTGTTAGCCACATTTCAGATTAAGCAACGCCGAGGACGGCTTTATTTTCAAGAAGAGGAGGATGATGAGGACATGACTACCTTGGATATGACCAAAAATATTGCATATATGCATATTTGTCAGGTGATTTCTAGTGCAAACTATTCAATAATCTATTTATGTTATCCAGAACAAAAATACTTCACATACTTTTGTGTTTTGTCTAATTGCAGGTGTATGGGACATTTGTACAATCCACATATGAAGATAAGGAAAAAAGAGATGTTAATTTGCTGTCGAAAAAGTTCTCTCACGTCACTTTTGGCCCAAGAGAAGATAGAGTCCAAGTCTCTCACGTTCTGGATTCAGATTCGGACTGCACAGAAACACCTGACTCAAAACGCACACAAGTTTTTCATACGGACTCCGAATTGGGTGATTCTTTTTTTGTTGGAAACTAGATTTTGTGCACTTTCCAACCCAATTGGAATCACCTTCAAATTCGTCCGGAGCGTTGAGTTGTGGACGAAACAATCTGATGCTGCAGCAGAATCCGAGTCAAACTACAAGTCCAAAGGTGTTACATCACCTCCACTTGGGCCCATTGGCCTTGTACGACCTAGATTTAGTTTTAGGCTGCCTTGGGACGTCCTCCCACCTCCTTGGCCGCCACCCCTTGCTCCTATATAAGTAGATCCATCTAGTAGCTTTTCCTTGGGATTTGTTTAGTTAAAAGTTAGCCATTGCAACTTCGTGTACTTCGTTTGTGTCCAACGACCAGACCAAGACCGCTTCCGGATCCCCATCATTATCAATACTTCATATATATTTGCAATATTCAGATTGCTTTATCATACTCTTGCTCGTTCTTCGATTGCTTGCAGGAATAGACCTTCGTGGTCAGGCTGACCGTGCTTCCAGCATTGTCAGTAACCTCAGGAGATTGGTTTAGCGATTGCTAAGGCGCAACGTCGTGCACGTTTGTAGTCGGATCGTCAAAGTCGTCTCCACCAAATCGATAGTTATCATCTCATCGAAAGATTGGGACACCCTCGCCTCTAT
>NC_041382.1:366837110-366871146 GCF_002162155.2 Triticum dicoccoides | reverse complement strand
CGCGCCTTCCACCCTCGTGGGCCCCCTGTTGCTCCACTGACGTACTCCTTCCTCCTATATATATCTATGTACCCCCAAACGATCAGATACAGAGCCAAAACCCTAATTCCACCGCTGCAACTTTCTGTATCCATGAGATCCCATCTTGGGGCCTGTTCCGGAGCTCCGCCAGAGGGGGCATCGATCACGGAGGGCTTCTACATCAACACCATAGCCCTCCGATGAAGTGTGAGTAGTTTACCTCAGACCTACGGGTCCATAGTTAGTAGCTAGATGGCTTCTTCTCTCTTTTTGGATCTCAATACAATGTTGTCCCCCTCTCTTGTGGAGATCTATTCGATGTAATCTTGTTTTTGCGGTGTGTTTGTTGAGACCAATGAATTGTGGGTTTATGATCAAGTCTATCTATGAACAATATTTGAATCTTCTCTGAATTCTTTTATGTATGATTGGTTATCTTTGCAAGTCTCTTCGAATTATCAGTTTGGTTTGGCCTACTAGATTGATCTTTCTTGCAATGGGACAAGTGCTTAGCTTTGGGTTCAATCTTGCGGTGTCCTTTCCCATTGACAGTAGGGGCAGCAAGGCACGTATTGTATTATTGCCATCGAGGATAACAAGATGGGGTTTTCATCATATTGCATGAGGTTATCCCTCTACATCATGTCATCTTGCTTAAGTCGTTACTCTGTTTTCATTAACTTAATACTCTAGATGCATGCTGGATAGCGGTCAATGAGTGGAGTAATAGTAGTACATGCAGGCAGGAGTCGGTCTACTTGTTTCAGACGTGATGCCTATATACATGATCATACCTAGATATTCTCATAACTATGCTCAATTCTGTCAATTGCTCAACAGTAATTTGTTCACCCACCGTATAATACTTATGCTCTCGAGAGAAGCTACTAGTGAAACCTATGGCCCCCGGGTCTATCTTCATCATATTAATCTACCAATACTTAGTTATTTCCTTTTCCTTTTACTTTGCTTTTATTTTACTTTGCATCTTTATCATAAAAATACCAAAAAAATTATCTTATCATATCTATCAGATCTCACTCTCGTAAGTGGCCGTGTAGGGATTGACAACCCCTTAACACGTTGGTTGCGAGGATTTATTTGTTTTGTGCAGGTACGAGGGACTCGCGCGTAGCCTTCTACTGGACTGATACCTTGGTTCTCAAAAACTGAGGGAAATACTTACGCTACTTTGCTGCATCATCCCTTCCTCTTCGGGGAAAACCGACGTAGTGCTCAAGAGGTAGCAACAATCACCGAGCCTTGTAAAGTCCTTATTACCAGAGATGGACCCGACTGTTATGTCTGAAGGGTGTCCAAAATTTAACATTGATGGTAGCCAGTTTACTTTGGTGGACTATCCTCGTTGCTTGAAGAAAACACGTGTGTTGGCGAGTCAGCTTGTGGAAGAGCTTGACCTTGCCAAGTATCAGCCGACATACGATGAATCAAGCATACGGGTCCCTCCACCAACCTCCGAGCCAGTTGATCTGACTCCAGCATGATGTAAGAACTATTTTTCTCCTAATGTTGACCCATCAATTATCATGCAAGATGATGTCGTTTTCGAGGCTTTAACCAGGATTGATTGGGATTCAAATGACCAACATCACGAGTAGGGAGAAAAGGTGTAGGATGACCCGAAAGCTTCCAATGCTGGAGATCGTGCAAAGTCTGGCTTACATGAATAGATTATTTTGGAAGAAACTTGTTGATATTTGAGCCTAGTTGTGGCTATGTAATAGGGTAGTAGAGAACACTTGTGGTCATCTCGGGTGCCATCGCGCACTTTGATACTTGAAGCTTATTTTGTGGAAAGACTTAAACTGGTGTGGTGCTATTTTGACCTGCCTAGTATCAAGAATCTATTGCTTTAAGTAATGATCTGGCGAGTCATACTTGTATGAATCACCAATAACTAATGCTTGTCTATCAGCTGAGCCATGAGTTATGATCATAATAACCCGGGCGTTAATAACCCGCTGACTCATGGTCGATATTCGTCTTTCCTTGATCAGAAATAAGCCGGTGTGTCAATGACCCGGCGGTTCATGGCCAATATCAATCATGATCAGCGAAGATAGTCCTGTAATTTTTTTAATAAACATAGATGATATAAATGTTAGGTCGTCTTTTGAGGCACGACAAAAAGACCGACTTTCAAGGCTCGAGTCTTGCTTCAATAAAGCTAGCTTGATAGCCTATGGTTTATCGTCGCTTTCTGTAGGCCGGCTCTCACATGACATAAGCCGACATTTTAACCTTGACAAGTTCAGGGTCATAATAGATTGACTATCAAGAGTACGTCAGGTCATGTTGGCAGATGAGCATGAAGCAAACAGGTAGGTTTAACCATGATATATGATGGCATATGTGAGGTCAAGAGGGATGTTAATAGCTAAACTCGGTGAGTTGGAAGCCCCCAAATGACCTATGATTAAGAAATAAAGACTCATGCATAATATATGGGACGAAACGGTATAGGCCCCGAGTTTCGAGGATTCCGGCTTTATTAACATTGATCTTAAAAGATATATACACATAGGTTTGTACAAAAGTTGGAGCCTATGGCTCTAAGTGTAGTAAGGACGGAGATGAGCAATATTGCAAGGCCTGTTGGTCTCCTCCTCAGATGTACGTGACTTCTTGTGTTCATGTATGTCAATCAGATAATATGACCCATTGTTGAGGTTTTTGCTGATGACAAAAGTCCCTTCCCAAGGAGGTGAGAGCTTTTGCATACCTGTTTGATCTTGTATCAGTTGGAGCACTAAGTCGCCCTCTTGGAAAGTATGGCTACGGACTCTACGGCTGTGATAGTGACGTAGGTCTTGCTGATATATTGTTGATCATGCTGCAAATTCATGTTCCTCCTCCAGAGCATGAAGAGAGTCCCGTCGAGCTTGCTCGTTATCTACTTCAACATAAGCCACCACTCTGGGACAATCAGGACAAATATCGCTTGGTAGCACTGCTTCAGCACCATAAACCATGAAGAAAGGTGTATAATATGTTAATCTGTTGGGGGTAGATCGTATGCTCCAAAGGACAGAAGGGAGCTCCTCAACACAACAACCCGGAGTGCGCTCAAGGGGAACCATAAGTGATGTAGGGTAGAACCCTAATCGGCCGATCTTTCATGGAAGAAGCGGATCCCGCGAAGAACATGAGGAACACGAGGGGGAAAAGAGGGAAAACCAAGGGGAAACACAAGAGGAAACACTAAACCAACACGAATAAGTCACACATGTGCTAGATCCTCGAGTACATAAGGAAAGATACATGATACATGGACAACTAAGGACGATATAAGGGTAGCCGGTCTTCTCCGTGAGGAGGTCTTGAGTTCTTCCCTAAAAGGGGCTCTTGAATCCGCTTGGGGGATCTTCTCTGGTGGAGGCTCAAATCTTCGAGGAGAAGGTAACCAAGTGGATGAGCAAAGCTCTCACACGAAATATGAGCTAATCCTTTGCTAACCCTAACTAGGAGGTGGTGGAGGAGTATATATAGTCTAGGGACATGAAAGGGTAAGTGAGGGGTACATGGGCTTCGACCCGCAACACTGGACACAGCCAGGGGCCGGTCGTCCAACAGGTGCTGGACGTCCGGTGGCTCGCGAGGGTCCGGTCGTCCGGTACTTGTCGGACGTCCGGCGTTTTGGCTCGGATGAGGTGGCGCCGAATTTCTGAAGGCGGTCGGACGTCCTGACGCTGGAGTGTGTCAGACGTCCGGGACTTGTCGGATGTCCGCTCATTTTGTCTCGGGTGCGGGATCGCCGGTCGTCCGGTCCGGGCCGGTCGTCCGGTGGGTCTTTAGGCGTCAGACGTCCGGTCCCAACCGGTCGTTGGGTGGCTGGAGCTTCTTCCATGGCCCTTCTTCTTGTTCCTTGCGCTTGGTGTCCTCGCCTTCTTGTCCATGGTATTCTTCTTTGTTCCTGGTCATGCATAGCACATATATTTGAGGTAGTAGCCATGTCTCATATGTGGAAATTGATGGTTCGAAGAGGAGCGAGTTCACCTTGTGTCCAATGGTGTATAGTCGAGGTCTCATCTTATGTATCCTTGGGGCTTGGAGAGTAGTCGTAGTGTACATGGGGATGAACGTGGGATGCTCCGCATCAATAAATCTTGGCTTGATGCCTTGCAAAATCTCCTAGTTAGCACGTTTCGCCTGTCCATCGGACTGAGGGTGCGCCACTAAGGCTACGTCAAGCCGTATGTGCTCTTGCTGACAAAACTTCTTCATGGCTCCCTTGGACAAGTTAGTCCCATTATCAGTGATGATACTGTGAGGATAACTAAACCGAAAGATCAACTTTTTCAAGAAGTCGAATGTTGTTTCTGCGGCGCAATTACTAATAGGATCTAGTTCAACCCACTTGGTGAATTTATCAAACAACAACTATAAGTTGAGTTTTCTTGTCCTTGCACCATTTGAACAGACCAACCATACCAAGCCCCCATACTACAAAAGGACAGGTGATGGGAATCATCCAAAGTTTCTGAGCCGGTACATGAGCCTGACGTGCAAACTTTTGACATGCATCACATCTGCGCACGTTATCCTTAGCATCAGCATGATCCATGAACCAATAGAAATCATGTCGAAAAGCCTTCACAACCAGGGATCATTAGCTAGCATGATGACCACAGTCACCGAAGTGGATCTCATTGAGGATCTCACGGCCCTCATCAGGGGAAATGCAACGTTGAAAAACATCGATGATGCTCATTTTGTGCAACTCACCATGGACAATAGTCATAGACTTGGAGCGGCGGACGATCTGACGAGCAATAAGTTCATACTTAGGGAGCTTGCCTCAAGTCATATATGACAGATAAGGAACCGTCCAGTCAGGGGTGGCACGAAGAGCCGCCACCAACTGCGCCTCTGATTCAGGTATAGCCAGATCTTCCTTGGATGGCAACTTGACAGAAGGATTATGGAGTTCATCAAGGAAAACACTGGGAGGGACTGGCTTATGCTAAGAGCCAAGTCGTGACAATGCATCAGCTGCCTCGTTGAGCCGCCTATCAATGTGATCCACCTGATAACCTTTGAAGCGTCCTACGATGTTAGTTACTGCCTGCCGATAAGCCGCCATGAGGGGATCCTTGGAATCCCACTTTCTAGAAACTTGCCGAGCAACCAAATCAGAGTCGCCTAGGCATCTCACCCGGATAAGATTCATCTCCTTAGCCATATGTAGACCATGGAGGAGATCTTCATACTCAGCTGCATTATTAGTACAGGGAAAGATGATCCTCAAAACATAACAAAATTTATCACCTGTTGCGGAAGATAAGATGACTCCAACACCCGAGCCATCCAATTGTCTGGAACCATCAAAGTGAATTGTCCAATAAGTGTTGTCTGGCTTCTCGTCGGGAACTTGAAGTTCAGTCCAATCATTGATGAAGTCCACCAATGCTTGAGACTTAATAGCTGCCTGTGGCACATATTTCAGACGATGCGGCCCAAGCACAATTGCCCACTTAGCAACCCGACCTGTGGCCTCCCTACTTTGGATGATGTCTCCCAACAGGACTGATCTGACCATAGTAAAGGATGCTCCAGAAAATAATGCTTGAACTTGTGACTCGCCATGAAGACCCCGAAAACCAGCTTCTACCAATGTGGATATCGTTGCTTGGACTCGGTCAGAACTTCACTAATATAATATACAAGCTGCTGGACTGGATACTCCTTCCTAGCCTCCTTGCGCTCCATGAAAACCACAACACTTACCACTTTATTATTAGCAGTAATGTACAGGAGCATAGGCTCTTTGTCAATGGGGGCGGCCAGAACGGGCGACTCAGCTAACTGCTTCTTGAGGGCCTCAAAAGCGTTCTTTGTTGCATCACTCCAGACGAAGTTGTCAGTCTTTTTCAGCATCTGGTACAAAGGAATCACCTTCTCACCGAGGCGGCTTATGAAATGTCTTAAGGCTGCAATTCAACCCGCCATACGCTGGACATAATTGATGTTGGCCAGCTTAGCTAGCGAGATCACCACCTTGATCTTCTCCAGGGTTAGCTCCAATACCTCTTTCTAACACCAGAAAACCCAACAATTTGCCTGCTAAAACTCCAAAGACACACTTTGCCGGGTTAAGCATCATCTTGTGCCATCAAAGGTTGTCAAAGGTCTCGTTGAGATCGGCAAGCAAAGTTTCCTTCTTCTAATATTTGATGACGATATCATCGACATAAGCATGAACATTGTGCCCAATCTGATTGTGAAAACAACTCTGCACACAACACTGATAAGTAGCCCCCGCACTCTTGAGCCCAAAAGGCATTGAGACGTAGCAGAAAGTTCCAAAAGGTGTTATAAAAGCTGTCTTTTTCTGGTCCTCAACGACAATCTTGATCTGATGATAACGAGAATATGCATCTAGGAAGCACAGACTCTCACAACCTGCAGTATAATCGATAATTTGATCAATGAGAGGAAGAGAGAACAGATCCTTGGGGCATGCTTTGTTAAGGTCTGTGTAGTCAATACAGATCCGCCAAGTACCATTTTTCTTCAGAACAAGCATTGGGTTTGCCAACCACTCTAGGTGAAAGACTTCAATGATAAAACCAGCCGCCAAGAGGCGAGCTAGCTCCTCACCAATAACCTTCCTCCTCTCCTTTTTAAAACGATGGAGGTACTAACGAACATGCTTCACCTTGGGATCAACATCAAGGTGGTGCTTAGCGTATTCTCTCGGTACACCAGGCATGTCAGAAGGTTACCACACAAAGATGTCCCGATTCTCGTAGATGAATTCGATGAGCGGGATTTCCTATTTGGCATCCATACCAGTCCTAATGGAGAATTGCTGGGATGAGTCACCAGGGACGAAATCAACCTGCTTTGTGTCTTCGGCGGACTTGAACTTGAGGGGTGGGTCAGATTCTGTGGTGGGCTTCTTCAGGGGCATCATATCTATCGGGTCGACATTGGTGGTCTAGTATTTCTACTCCTCTGCGGCACAGGATGACTCGGCGTAAGTTGCGTCCCCTTCCTCACACTCTAGGGTGATCCTTCTTTTATTGTCCACCGTAATGGTACCCTTCGTCCATTGCATCTTGAGTTTGAGGTAGACGTAACAAGGACGTGCCATGAAACTAGCATAAGATGGCCATCCAAACAATGTGTGATATGGGCTCTTGATCTTGACTACCTCGAACGTCAAGGATTCAAAGTTATCCTCAGTTCCAAATGCAACTTCCAACCTGATCCGGCCAATTGGGTACGCGTATTTTCCCGGCATGATCCCATGAAAAATAGTTGAAGAAGACTAGAACTGACTCTCAGATAAGTTTATCTACCTGAAGGTGTCGTAGTACAGGACGTTGATACTGCTAACTCCATCCATGAGCACCTTCGAGAATGTATATCTTTCGACCTGAGGTGCAACCACCAAGGCCAGACAACCTGGGTTCTCGACCCGGGGAGGGTGATCCTCTCCGCTCCAAATGACTGATTGTTCTGACCACCGGAGGTATTCGAGGACCGCCGGCTCAACCATATTAGCCACCCTCTTCTGAACTTGCGGCCGCGTTTGCCAGTGTTTGATGTGAACACGTGGTACTGACTACTTTTTAGCTGCATTAGATTACTCTGGAACCCAGACTAGTTGGTCTACTGCTGATGACCCGGTCAATAACATTGCTTACCACCGCCCTCATTGCCAGAGTTCTGATAACCGGAACCAGACCCGCTGGGACCATGAATACCACCAGACGAGCCAGCTCTAGGGCCGGATCCTGAGCCGCCAGCCCCGGGTTGTCCTGAGTTTCTATCACCACCAATTTGGTGATTCTGATAGGCTTGATTATGGAAATGCTGCATAATATAACAATTATCCCAAGAGTGACTTGCCGGCCTATCCTGAGTATTGTGTTTGGGACAGAATGTTGAATTCGGGGTTCCCTAGACCCTTGAGAGGTTTGAACTTTGGGGTGCGTGTGAAGAACTCGTCCTCCTTAGTCTGCCTGCCCACCGATCCCATGGCCTAGCTCGACGAACCTAATGAACAAGAGACACAACAGTTTACCCAGGTTCGGGCCACCTTGCGGTGTAAACCCCTACTCCTGCTTTGTGGTGGATTGGCCTCGAGGGGCTGCGGACGAACTAGTAGAAGGGTAGAACAGCCTCCGGATGAGAGGTGTTCTTGTGCTTGATGAGCTGGTGGGAGAGGGGATGATCTCTCTGATCCGTCCCCCCTATGGTGGTGGCTAAGTCCTATTTATAATGGCCTTGGTCCTCTTCACAAATGCCAGGCGGGAAGGGATCCCACAATGGCCAAATTTGAAGGGAGACAGCTAGTACATGCTATCCTGAAAAGGTAGTCTTCCCCTGCAAAAGCTCCTGGTCGTGACGCCGCGGTGGGCTCCGCGCTGACCTCCGTCCTATCGCCTGGCGGTCTTGGTCTTGTTGCACCAGAACGGAAACTTTTAGCTGATTCCTCGGGACTCTATGCCTGTGCTTGCCTCCTTAGCACCAAAGAGGAAACTGGTACACTGCACCCGCTGGCACCCGCCTGGCCTTGGCCGTCATGGCTCACCTCATCCGAACCTCGTGAGGTGCACCTTGCATAGATATCTCCACTCCTCAGGAGCCAGCCTGGGGAAGCTGCCCCTAGGGAGGTCTTGGTGTCGTCTGCCTCGCGAGGGTCTTGAGTTGTCGATGTTGAAGCTGGGCCTCACCGGGCCGTCGACAGAGCCATGCCGTGGGCCGCAGGCAGGCAAGTCTGGGAGCCCCCGATCCCAGAACACCGACAGTAGCCCCCGGGCCCAAGGCACGCTCGAACTTGGCTTCTAGGAGAAGCCGAAGGGCAAGTGCGGAGCGCCGTGGGCCCTAACTGCATGCAATCATGGTCGGCACGTGGCGATTGATGGTACGTGGCGCCTCCGCTTCCCCATGCTGCCTCGGCAACCGTTCAACTTGACAAGACCTTGCTGCATGCAGAGAGACCATCATTGTGTGAGATCGTGGAAGCCGGCGGTTGACCTTCCTCTTGCAATAAATGATGGGAGGGGCAGAGCCCCCTTTGCTCATCTCCGTCTTCTCGCCACTTGCTCCTTATTCCTTCTCGCCTTGCCATCATGTCGTAGAACCCATGGCGCCGACGAGGAAGTTCTCCGCTGCCGAGAAGGGGAAGGCCCACAAGGAGGCGCCTGGCTCGGCACCCTCAAGAGAGGGCGAGGTCGCCCCCGCAAGCACCCCGCGACTCCTGCGGTTGCTCCTCGGGGCACGCACGTGCCTCGAGTGGCCGCGTTGGTGCTTCTTCTTGCGGTGGGAGCCACTAGGGGCGAGGCAGTCTCTGCGATGGAGGGAGGCGCGTCATGGTCGTCCGGCCTCCTCGGCCGCGCTTCCATTCAGCGGAGGTGCTTTCGGAGTTTGTTGTGTGGTCAGAGAGGCCGACCAACACCTGGCTCCTGCTCCCTCGCTTCTTTGCAAGCGAGGTGCCGGTTGCGGGCCTTGACGGCCTTTGGCTGTAGGGTGACGGCTGCAGCAGCAAGGCTTCATGAATTGGGGTCGAAGTTTCTGCCGCTGGGAACATGTCCTTGGCCCGTGGCTGGCAGGCATTTGCCCGCACACGCGGCCTGAGCAGGCGGTGCACCCTCCACTTCAAGTACGACGGCGTCGCGACCCTCTACGTGAGAGTGTTTGGGGAAGATGGCCATCGCGCAGGGTGCTGACCCAAAGACGGCTGCAACGATGATGAGCTTGGCCTTGACGATAGTTGTGACGATGCTGAGGGTGAGCTTGCCCTTGGCAACGGCCGCGGCTCGTTTAGCAGCGGCGGCTCCTCGTCCAGTGAGAGCACAAGCAGCGGCGGTTATGACCAGCCGCCACATCGCCGGGCTCACTTCGAAGAAGGTGGCTGATCGTCTCGTCGCCACGCTCCGGTGAAGCGGAAAGAAGGCTTGGGCTGATCCCAGGGGCCTCAGGAGCTGCTGTGGTCGCGCGGGCCACTTTTGTTTAGCCTTTCCTTTCTCCTGCATTTTGAAAAAAGTAGAAGGCCCTACTGGGGCGTGTAACGAACAATGGAACATGTGCCACTATGCTATGCTTATTATTTTGGTGTTATGCCGCGATACCCTATGTTTCGAGTGAGTGAGGTAGGATGACTTAGCTTGATACGCTCGTGGTAGTTTGCTGTCTTACGAGGGCGCGCCTCTTGGCATCTGGTGAAGCCCCCTTGCTGCTGACTTTAGGAACCGTTAACCTCGGGAGGCATCGTAAAGCTGCAAAGTTGTTAGAAAGCTTGGTGGGGCGCCTTGCTCTTCCTTGTGCCAGCCCTTAGGCATGAGCTAGCTGCGGCCTAGTGCACCACATCGCGCTGCCCAGGGGGCACGCACTAAAGGGGAGGCGCATGTCCACAAGCTCATTCGAGAGTGTCTCGCGAGGATAGAAAAAGCCAAGGCCTTGAGGGATAGGGCTATGGCAAAGTGTGTTTGCGGCACGAGGCAGGCCCGACGCGCACGCACACACCTGCCCAGCCCCCGCCCACGAGACACGGTGGAAGAGCGGCGGGAAACTGCTGCTGCTCCGGACCAAGATCGAATGGCAAGAGAGAAGACAAAGGGGAAATCCAACTTGGCAATCGAAAACGCGAGAACTCTAAATTCAATTAAAACGGGTGCAAACCAACTACAGAAAGCAAGCAAATGAACAACTGCGTCCGGCAACTAGACTAGTCTTCTCACCAGCGCAGAGCTAAGTGCAGCCACTAGGACGTGGGAGGGAGCCCCCGAGGCCCGAGGGTGGCACTTCGGAGACTCTAGGGCATGTACAGCCCCACTCATTATTACATGAGTGTCACGAGTAGAGACCTTCATAGGCACTGGGCCTTGCTTCATGGGTAGAACTTCCTGAGGTGCTGGATGTTCCAGGTGTTCTGGATGGGGATCCCGTCCTGCGGCGCCAGGCCTAGAGACACGGGCGACCCTAAAATGGGCCCTCCCACATGGGTGAGAGCTTATGCAGCCCTTCCATGGATAGCACCCGCCTTAGGATGAGATCATCCACCTCGAGCATCATGGAGCGGACGCTGCGATAGTGGTACCACCGCAATGCCTGCTAGTACCTTGCCGCCCGGAGCGAGCCCTGGCGGCGTCGTTCCTCCCCAGCACGACGTCCATCCCCCGTGAGGCATCCTGGCATGCCTCGTCAAACGCCAAGACGCGCGTGGAGCGATGCTTGACCTCGTGTGGGAGAACCGATTCGCCTCCGCAAACGAGGAAGAAAGGAGTCTCATCGGTCGGCTTGGTCGCGGTGGTGCAGATGGACCAAAACACGGACTGGAGCTCGTCCAGCCGGCCCCTGCCGCAGGCCTCGAGCTTCTTCTTGAACGTTCTTGCCTTGAGGCCCCTCAGAACCTCCACGTTGGCATGATTGCCTTGGCCGTTGCTCCTGGGGTGCGCCACCGAAGCATAGCATATCTGCGTTCCAAGGTTAGTACATTATGCTTTGAAGGTTAC
Organism: Triticum dicoccoides; assembly: GCF_002162155.2. Lineage (NCBI taxonomy): Eukaryota > Viridiplantae > Streptophyta > Magnoliopsida > Poales > Poaceae > Triticum > Triticum dicoccoides. The sequence goes on along the minus strand of NC_041382.1, from coordinate 366,859,639 downwards.
TAGTGAACTGTGAGCCGTTGTCGGTGATGATGCGATTGGGGATCCTGAACCGTCTCACGAGGCCCTTGATGAATTTGACCACCGAGCCAGCTGGGATGGTGAGGATGGGCTCCACATCCTCCCACTTGATGAACTTGTCGATGGCGACATAAAGGTAGCGTTAGCCTCAGGGCGCTCGAGGGAATGGGCCGAAGATCTCCAGTCCCCAGACCGCAAACGGCCATGAGAGCGGGATGGTTTGGAGGCCCTGAGCAGGTTGGTGGATTTGCTTGGCATGGAACTGGCAGGCTTCACAGGTTCTCACCAGCTCGGCAGCGTCGCTGTGCGCCATGGGCAAGTAGAATCCGCGGCGGAATGCCTTGCCACCAAGGTGCATGATGATGAGTGGTGTCCGCAATCTCCGCCGTGTATGTTGGTTAATAGCTCACACCCCACCTCCCTGGAGATGCATCGCAAGGAAACATCGTTCGGTCGTTTTCGGTAGAGCTCACCATCTTGAATGCAGTAGGCAGTAGCCTGCCGAGCCACACGCTTCGCATCTTCCTCCTTCTCCGGCAGGGTTCCCTAAAGTAGGTACACTTTGAACTCTTCGGTCCAGCACCCCTCCTGAGGCTTGAGCGCGAGGAGCAGACGCACTCCCGAGGTCAGGCCGCAAGCGGGGGCTCCTGAGAGGGGCGCAGGGGGGAGCTCCTCCTGCGGTGGTGTTGGGCCCGTGACAGGAGGTGCTGCTGAGGGCTTGAAGAGCCGCTCCTCAAAGACGCCGGGCTCCTGAGGCAGGCGTCGGGATGCCCTCTTGACGATGTCGTCCGCTTCCTTGTTCGTGCCGCGTGGCACGTGCTGTAGTTCCAGACCCAAGAATTGCTTCTTGATTTTGCGTACCTCCGCCAGGTATGCCTCCATGTGGTCATCCTTTGGCTCGTATACTTTGTTGGAGAAGTTGACGAGGAGCTAGGAGTCACCCTTGATGGTGAGGCGCTTCACGCCCAATGCGGTCGCAGCCTTAAGACCGGCAATCAAGCCTTCGTACTCCGTGATGTTGTTGGAGACCTTTTCACCGTGTTGGAAGCAGAGCTGCACATCATAGTCGAGCTTGTCCTGAGTGAGCGAGATGAGCATGGCTCCAACCCCCGCACCCTGACGTGCGAAGGCGCCATTAAAGTACAAGACCCATCCATCTGGTGCCTCGCTGCCTGGCGAGAGGGATCGGCCCTCGCCTGCTTCGGGCCTTGGAACGTCGGTCCATTCCGCCACGAAATCGGCGAGTGCCGCCCCCTTGATGACCCTGGTGGTGCTGAATTCCAATTGGAATGCCTGCAATTCGATGTTCCATTCGGCGACTCTCCCCATGGTGTTAGGGCTCCGGAGCACCCTTTCCAAGGGGTAAGCTGAGATGACCTTGATGGGGTGGCCTTGGAAGTAGTGGCACAACTTGCGGGAGGCGACGCGGAGCACGAGCAAGAGCTTCTGCGGCATGGGGTAGCGCGCCCGCGCGTCACGTAGCATCGTGCTAACAAAGTACACCGGGTGCTCGACGAGGACGGAAGTGTTGGTGGAGTCTTGCACCTCCTGATGCTAGGGGACCTCGGGATCTTGGTCGCTTGTTGGGGCAGCCGCGGCCTCAGGAGCATTGTCCTGTGGGGCTTGGTTGTCTGTTGGTGCCGTCGAGGCTTCAGCGGTGCCGTCCTGGAGCCGTGCTATCTTGGTGAGGCGTGCGGCATCACTTGGCAGGCCCCCATCCCGGCACCCTTCTTGGACAGCCACCAGTGTCGCGCTGGCTGAGTGAGGCATGGTGGCCAGGTATAGCACTGGGGGCTCCAGAGGACGCGGTGCTACCATCACCGGCAGGCTGGTGAGGTATTTCTTGAGATCTTGGAACACTGCGTCAGCCTCCGGTGTCCACTCGAATGGCCCCTTCTTTTTCATCAGCTTGAAGAACGGGAGGGCGCACTCCCCCAGCTTGAGATGAAGTGCCCCAGTGAGGTTACACAGCCCGCCAGTTTTTGCATTTCCTTGAGAGTCTGTGGTGGGCTCATCTCTTCTATCACCTTGACCTTCTCTGGATTTGCCTCAATTCCCCTATGGGACATGAGAAAACCCAGCAATTTACCAGAGGGGACGCCAGACACACATTTCTCCAAGTTGAGCCGCAAGTCCACCTTGTGTAGGCTGGCAAATGTTTCTTCCAGGTCCTGGATAAGGGTCCTAGACTCCCGAGACTTTACCACTATGTCATCGACATAGGCCTCAGCGTTCCTCCCGAGCTGCCAGCCCAGAGCGATGTGCATCAAACGCTGGAAGGTCGCCCGAGTGTTGCGCAACCCAAAATGCATGCAGGTGTAGCAATACACCCCGCATGGGGTCAAGAAAGTTGTCTTCTCGATGTACTGCACCGCCATCTTGATTTGGTGGTAACCTGAGAAGGCGTCCAGAAAACATAGCAGGTCACACTCGGCGGTGGAGTCGACGATTTGATAAATGTGCGGGAGCGGGAATAGATCTTGAGGTTAAGCCTTGTTATGGTTGGTGAAGTCGACGCACATGCGTTTATTCCTGCCTTTCTTGGGGACAACGACCGGGTTCGCTAGCCATTCCGGGTACTGCACCTCCCAAATGATACCAGCTTCTTCTAGTTTGTGGGTTCCTGGATGATGAAAGACTGCTTCTCCATGGACTGCCGCCACGCCTTCTACTTCACCGGGCACACATTATGGCACACCCTCACGTGGTGCTCGATTGTCCCCCTCGGGATCCCGACCAGATCCTTGGGTTCCCAGGCAAACACCTCCTTGTTCTCGTGCAGGAAGTTCACCAGCGCCTCCTCTTATTCCAGGGGAGGCCGGCGCCTATGATGAAGGTGGCGCCCGATGCCCCGCCCTCGTCTACCAGCACCTGCTTTGTCTCAGCGCGATCTTGGGAGAACAACTTCTTATTCTTTGCTGGTGCAGCCCCTAAAGCCCTTGAGACTCCTTCCTCCTTTGGTCGGGGGGCTGCTGCGGCCCTGAAGGCGAGCTTGAGGGCCGCCAGCGCCTCCTTGGTATCCTCGACCACGGTGAGGACGCCGCTACTCCCCAGCATCTTCATGAGGTTGTAGGAAGGATGAGTTGCCGCCATGAACTTGGCCAAGGCTGGGTACCCAAGGATGGCGTTGTACAGGAGACCGATGCAGGCGATGTTGAAGTCAATGAGCTCGGTGCGGTAGTTGTCACGGGTGCCGAAGGTGACGGGGAGGCGGATCTACCTTAGGGGGCAGGTGGAGCTGTCGACGACTCCGGAGAAGGGCTTGGTGGGGCAGAGCCGGCCGTGTGGCACGTGAAGCAAGCCGGAAGCTTCCACAAAGAGCACATTGAGGCCAGCCCCGCCGTCGATGAGGGTGGTGACTGCCACGTGGCATATGGTGGGGGTGCAGAGCATCGGGCATGCCGGCGCCCGCAGTGGTGATAGAGGCGAAGGTGTCCCGATGTTTCGATGAGATGGTGGCTATCGTTTTTTGTGGGAGTCGATGATAGAGGCGAAGGTATCCCGATGTTTCGATGAGATGGTGGTTATCATTTTTTTGTGGGAGTCAACCTTGACGATCCGACTACGAACATGCGAGACGTCGCGCCATAGCAATCGCTAAACCAACTTCTGAGGGGTTATTGACCACGCCGGAGCACGATCAACCTGACCACGAGGGTCTGTTTCCTGTGAGCAAACGAAGAACAATCAAGAAACTGAGATTGCAATCTGGATATTGCGAATATAAGAGGAAAGCTTTATTAATGAAGGTGGGGTTCCGTGACGCCTTTGTCTGGTCGTTGAACACAAACGAAGTACGCGAACTTGCAGCTATGGCGAACTTTTAATCTAAACAAAACCCAATATCTAAACGATGCCCTAAGGACTGTATATATGGAGGAGGGAGGGGGGATTTCGTGGCCCTTGGAGGAGGGGTCCGAAACCAACCCTAACTCTTGTTTCCCCACACATACTGATAGAGGCAAAGGTGTCCCGTCTTTCGATGAGATGATGGATATCGCTTTGGTGGCAGTCGACTTTGACGATCCGACTACGAACGTGCGAGGACGTCGCGCCTTAGCAATCGCTAAATCAACTCCGAGAGGTTATTGACCACGCCGGAGCACGATCAACCTGACCACGAGGGTCTGTTTCCTGCGAGCAAACGAAGAACAAGCAAGAAACTGAGATTGCAATCTGGATATTGCGAATATAAGATGAAAGCTTTATTGATCAAGGTGGGGTTCTGTGACGCCTTTGTCTGGTCGTTGAACACAAACGAAGTACACGAAGTTGCAGCTATGGCGAACTTTTAATCTAAACAAAACCCGAAGTCTAAACGATGCCCTAAGGGCTGTATATATGGAGGAAGAGGGGGGAATTTCGTGGCCCTTGGTGGAGGGGTCCGAAATCAACCCTATCTCTTGTTTCCCCACACATACAGACTCTAAAAATAGCCTATACTTATGTATTTCGAAATTACATGGGCCTGGCCCAATAGTAAGGTGACGCAGCACCTAAAATAGCCTCGGGACGAAATTTATGAAGTGGCATCTTGTATATTTCGTCCAAGGCTTCATGCACCCATTATGGTGGCTTCAAAGTCCTGAAATCATCACTTGTAACTCCGTTCTTGTTCCCCTTGCGCATGCCATCATCTCCATGCTTGTTCTTGCTCCAATGTCCATCCTTCTCCAAGCTAGGCCCTTCATTTGTAAGCAACACAAATGTATCCAATTTAGGCAGCATCATATTCTCATGAACATTAGAATCATTACCAAGAAACGAAAGTACCTGTTAATTTAGTTGGCGTGCACGAGCTCTAGTAATTGGTCCAGTATGTATAACAGCAGGGGCTGTGGGTGTAACAATTGTATTGATGTCCTCATCATCCTCCCCTTCTTGAAATGAAGTCGTCCTCGACGGAAGTTCATCTTCCTCACCCAAATAAGGCTTCAAATCTGCAATGTTAAAAGTGGGACTAACCCCAAAATCTGCAGGCAGCTCAAGTTTATATGCATTATCATTTATTTTCTCTAACACCTTAAAGGGACCATCAGCACGTGGCATTAACTTTGATTTGCGCAAATCAGGAAATCTATCCTTACGCAAATGTAACCAAACAAGATCTCCAGGTGCAAACACAACATGTTTTCTACCCTTATCTCCAGCAAGTTTATATTTAGCATTCATATGCTCAATGTTTTCCTTAGTTAACTCATGCATTTTTAAAATAAATTCAGCACGTTGTTTAGCATCAATATTAACCTTCTCCGAAGATGGAAGAGCCAAGAAATCAATAGGTGCACGAGGTAGGAAACCATACACAACTTCAAAAGGGCACATCTTAGTAGTAGAATGCAATGAATGATTATAAGCAAATTCAATATGAGGCAAGCATTCCTCCCACATTTTCTTATTATTCTTCAAAACAGCCCTAAGCATAGTAGACAACATTCTATTGACTACTTCAGTTTGTCCATCAGTTTGGGGGTGACAAGTAGTACTAAAAAGCAGTTTAGTCCCCAACTTAGCCCATAAACATCTCCAAAAGTGGCTAAGAAATTTAGTATCACGATCTGAAACAATAGTATTTGGCACACCATGCAAGCGAATAATTTCACGAAAGAACAAATCAGCAACACTAACAGCATCATCGCTTTTATGACATGGTATAAAGTGTGCCATTTTCGAGAATCTATCCACGACAACAAATATGCTATCCCTCCCCTTCTTTGTTCGAGGTAAACCTAAAACAAAGTCCATAGATATATCCTCCCAAGGAACACTAGGTACAGGCAAAGGCATATATAAACCATGAGGATTGAGTCGTGACTTAGCTTTTTGACATGTAGTGCAGCGAGCAATAAAACGCTCAACATCCCGTCTCATCTTTGGCCAAGAGAAATGTGTAGCAAGTACGTCCTCCGTCTTCTTCACGCCAAAGTGTCCCATTAATCCTCCTCCATGCGCCTCCTGCAACAACAAAAGAAGAACGGAGCTAGCTGGAATGCATAGCTTGTTAGCATGAAACACAAATCCATCGTTAACGACGAACTTGTTCCACATTCTTCCTTCTTTACAATTCTGCATTACATCTTTAAAATCAGCATCATGCACATATTGATCTTTGATGGTCTCCAAACCAAATATTTTGAAGTCAAGTTGTGAAAGCATAGTATAGCGGTGAGACAATGCATCAGCAATAACATTTTCTTTTCCCTTCTTGTGTTTAATGACATAAGGAAAAGTCTCAATGAATTCAACCCATTTAGCATGTCTACGATTCAGTTTAGCTTGACTTCTAATATGTTTCAAAGATTCATGATCAGAATGTATAACAAATTCTTTCGGCCATAAATAATGTTGCCATGTTTCTAAAGTCCGAACAAGAGCATATAATTCTTTATCATAAGTAGAATAATTCAGACTAGGCCCACTCAATTTTTCAGAAAAGTATGCAACAGGTTTGCCATCTTGTAATAACACACCGCCTAATCCAATTCCACTAGCATCACATTCAAGCTCAAAAGTCTTATTAAAATCAGGAAGTTGGAGTAAAGGAGCATGTGTCAACTTATCTTTCAATACCGAGAAGGCTTCTTCCTGTGCGGTACCCCAAAGAAAAGGCACATCTTTCTTTGTAAGCTCATTGAGAGGTGCAACAATGGTGCTGAAATCTCTCACAAACACCTATAGAATCCAGCGAGGCCAAGAAAACTCCTCACTTGCGTGATGAGGACATGACTACCTTGGATATGACCAAAAATATTGCATATATGCATATTTGTCAGGTGATTTCTAGTGCAAACTATTCAATAATCTATTTATGTTATCCAGAACAAAAATACTTCACACACTTTTGTGTTTTGTCTAATTGCAGGTGTATGGGACATTTGTACAATCCACATATGAAGATAAGGAAGAAAGAGATGTTTATGTGCTGTCCAAAAAGTTCTCTCACGTCACTTTTGGCCCAAGAGAAGATAGCGTCCAAGTCTCTCACGTTCGGGTTTCAGATTCGGACTGCACAGACATACCTGACTCAAAACGCACACAAGTTTTTCATACGGACTCCGAATTGGGTGATTCTTTTTTTGTTGGAAACTAGATTTTGTGCACTTTCCAACCCAATTGGAATCACCTTCAAATTCGTCTGGAGCGTTGAGTTGTGGACGAAACAATCTGATGCTGCAGCAGAATCCGAGTCAAACTACAAGTCCAAAGGTGTTACATCACCTCCACTTGGGCCCATTGGCCTTGTACGACCTAGATTTAGTTTTAGGCTGCCTTGGGACGTCCTCCCACCTCCTTGGCCGCCACCCCTTGCTCCTATATAAGTAGATCCATCTAGTAGCTTTTCCTTGGGTTTTGTTTAGATTAAAAGTTCGCCATAGCTGCAACTTCGCGTACTTCGTTTGTGTTCAACGACCAGACAAAGGCGTCACAGAACCCCACCTTGATCAATAAAGCTTTCATCTTATATTCGCAATATCTAGATTGCAATCTCAGTTTCTTGCTTGTTCTTCGTTTGCTCGCAGGAAACAGACCCTCGTGGTCAGGTTGATCGTGCTCCGGCGTGGTCAATAACCTCTCGGAGTTGGTTTAGCGATTGCTAAGGCGCGACGTCCTCGCACGTTCGTAGTCGGATCGTCAAAGTCGACTTCCACCAAAGCGAAATCCACCATCTCATCGAAAGACGGGACACCTCCGCCTCTATCAATTGGATACATTTGTTTTGCTTACAAATGAAGGGCCTAGCTTGGAGAAGGATGAACATTGGAGCAAGAACAAGCATGGAGATGATGGCATGCGCAAGGGGAACAAGAACGGAGTTACAAGTGATGATTTCAGGACTTTGAAGCCACCATAATGGGTGCATGAAGCCTTGGACGAAATATACAAGATGCCACTTCATAAATTTCGTCCCGAGGCTATTTTAGGTGCTGCGTCACCTTATTATTGGGCCAGGCCCATGTAATTTCGAAATACATAAGTATAGGCTATTTTTAGAGTCCGTATGTGTGGGGAAACAAGAGATAGGGTTGATTTCGGACTCCTCCACCAAGGGCCACGAAATTCCCCCCTCTTCCTCCATATATACAGCCCTTAGGGCATCGTTTAGACTTTGGGTTTTGTTTAGATTAAAAGTTCGCCATAGCTGCAACTTCACGTACTTCGTTTGTGTTCAACGACCAGACAAAGGCGTCACAGAACCCCACCTTGATCAATAAAGCTTTCATCTTATATTCGCAATATCCAGATTGCAATCTTAGTTTCTTGCTTGTTCTTCGTTTGCTCGCAGGAAATAGACCCTCGTGGTCAGGTTGATCGTGCTCCGGCGTGGTCAATAACCTCTCGGAGTTGGTTTAGCGATTGCTAAGGCGCGACGTCCTCGCACGTTCGTAGTCGGATCGTCAAAGTCGACTTCCACCAAAGCGAAATCCACCATCTCATCGAAAGACGGGACACCTTTGCCTCTATCACGTCACGAGAGGTGCACAAACATCCAAATGCACATGATCAGGTTAATGTATCTATACCACCATTTAATGGCCGTTTTAAACCTGCTTTATATATTGAATGGGAGTTCGACATAAAAAATATATTTACTTCCCATAATTTCGATGAACATAAAAAGGTTAAGGTTGCGGTTGGTTCTTTCACTGGTTATGCTTTGGTTTGGTGGAGTGAATATTGTCGGTTACACCCTGATTATATACCTACTACTTGGGATGATTTGAAACTTGCCATGCGACATACTTTCGTCCCTGCTTATTATACTCGTGACATGATTAAGAAGTTGCAACACTTAAAACAAGGTAGTGAAACTGTAACAAAATATTATGATGATTTACAAACTACCTTGTTGCATTCCTCTTTAGAAGAAAGTGAAGATGATCTTATGGATAGATTTTGGGGAGGATTAAACCGTGATATTCAAGAGATACTAATTCATGAAGAGTGTTATCCTATGGACCATTTGTTTCATCTTGCTTGCAAAGCTGAACAGGAAATAAAACGACGTGTTGGCCACGAGGAGAACAAGCGCACGGTGCACATTCCAAGAGTTGATATGATTGTTCCTTGAACTACTAGGCATACTATGACAACCACATCCGTTGTTGTCAGGACTACATCACCTCCACCATGTGACACATCGCCCCCGAGAGTGGCTACATCATCTGAGTTGATCATAAGAGGTAATGACAAAGGTACTGATCTTCCATCTCTACATGAGAATGATGAATGCCTTGTCAATTTGAATACACCATCTGATGAGCTACCCACTACTTTGATCACACCACCTATTTTAGAGGACTACGTTGATAATTTGACTTTGCCATGTGATCAAACAACTGAAATACCAACAATTTTGAGTGCACCCATTGAATTAACTATTGATGCAAAAGAACCAATGTTTAATCATTTTGATATGACCTCTAATCTTGGTGATGATTCTGTGTTGAATGACTTATTTCATGTTTGCTTATTTAAGCATGTTGTAGCATGTAAATTTGATGCAAGTAAGGTTTATTCAACAATGTTGGGATGGTTTAATGATGAACATTGTCAATCTTTTGAAATGAATAAGAGCTTCACTTATATGTGCAAACTGAGTTGCAATATTTTCATGCCTTCTACTTCTTGTGCTAATTTTTTGGCTTTAGATTTTATGAACTATGCAAGTTACTCATCTATTCATGTGTCATATATGCAAAAATCAAGGGAAGTAAAAATGGATGACATATACATATACAACATGTACACCTTGTCTCTTTTGTTAGCCACATTTCAGATTAAGCAACGCCGAGGACGGCTTTATTTTCAAGAAGGGGAGGATGATGAGGACATGACTACCTTGGATATGACCAAAAATATTGCATATATGCATATTTGTCAGGTGATTTCTAGTGCAAACTATTCAATAATCTATTTATGTTATCCAGAACAAAAATACTTCACACACTTTTGTGTTTTGTCTAATTGCAGGTGTATGGGACATTTGTACAATCCACATATGAAGATAAGGAAGAAAGAGATGTTTATTTGTTGTCCAAAAAGTTCTCTCACGTCACTTTTGGCCCGAGAGAAGATAGAGTCCAAGTGATGAGGACATCAATACCATTGTTACACCCACAGGCCCTGCTGCTATACATACTGGACCAATTACGAGAGCTCGCGCACGCCAACTAAATTACCAGGTACTTTCGTTTCTTGGTAATGATTCTAATGTTCATGAGAATATGATGCTGCCTAAATTGGATACATTTGTTTTGCTTACAAATGAAGGGCCTAGCTTGGAGAAGGATGAACATTGGAGCAAGAACAAGCATGGAGATGATGGCATGCGCAAGGGGAACAAGAACGGAGTTACAAGTGATGATTTCAGGACTTTGAAGCCACCATAATGGGTGCATGAAGCCTTGGACGAAATATACAAGATGCCACTTCATAAATTTCGTCCCGAGGCTATTTTAGGTGCTGCGTCACCTTATTATTGGGCCAGGCCCATGTAATTTCGAAATACATAAGTATAGGCTATTTTTAGAGTCCGTATGTGTGGGAAAACAAGAGATAGGGTTGATTTCGGATTCCTCCACCAAGGGCCACGAAATTCCCCCCCTCTTCCTCCATATATACAGCCCTTAGGGCATCGTTTAGACTTTGGGTTTTGTTTAGATTAAAAGTTCGCCATAGCTGCAACTTCGCGTACTTCGTTTGTGTTCAACGACCAGACAAAGGCGTCACAGAACCCCACCTTGATCAATAAAGCTTTCATCTTATATTCGCAATATCCAGATTGCAATCTTAGTTTCTTGCTTGTTCTTCGTTTGCTCGCAGGAAACAGACCCTCGTGGTCAGGTTGATCGTGCTCCGGCGTGGTCAATAACCTCTCGGAGTTGGTTTAGCGATTGCTAAGGCGCGACGTCCTCGCACGTTCGTAGTCGGATCGTCAAAGTCGACTTCCACCAAAGCGAAATCCACCATCTCATCGAAAGACGGGACACCTTTGCCTCTATCAAGTGGTATCAGTTTTCAGGTTGCTCGGTGAGAATTTCCAGTTTTCCTAGATTAGATTTATTTTCTTACCTATTGTCCAAGAAAAATCCACAAAAAAGAGTTAGATCTATTCATCCTTGGTCCAAGCCAGTCTGAGCCTTTGCAATTTTCTTTTCATTGCTTGCATAGTTGAATTATCGGTTGCATCGTCGTGTCGAGTTGCTGGTCTTAGTGTCTAGTTCCTTTAGAGTTTCGAGTTCTGTTCAGATTAGTCACGCAGCCGCTGCATCATTATCCCATCCGCTGTCCACCATCCCATCCACCAATTTCCACCATGTGTTACGCACTGTTTATTGTCATAATCATAGTTGAGGTCACTCACATCTTCGCCTGATCGAATCTGCATCTTATCTAGTTTGTCTTGGAAAGAGGGAGAAAAAGAAGATAGAGAAGAAAAAGAGAGAGAAGAAAAAGAAAAAAAAGGCGTGAGAAAAAAAAGAGAGAAGAAAAAAAAATTGGATCTATCTAGAATCAATCTCGTACCTGAATTCGGATTGGAATCTGTTTTGTGCACTGTTCAGTAAAACAGCTTGGCTATTGTTTCACATCATTATCTTTACTGCCGTTGTGATCTTCACTTATATCTTGCTGTCCAGAGCTACTTTGTATCCTTCATTGATGCTGGTTGTGCTACGACGTGACCTCATTAGTGTTCTAGGCTCGCGTCTCTAGTCCGGTCTAGCCTAGGACCAGCACAGTACCGTCGTTGAGCGTTTATTCAACATTGCATCTTTGAATTGATTATTGCTAATCTTTTGCTACCATAATAGCCAACCCAGCTCCACATATTTCTACACCGTGTATACGTACGCTCCCGTGGCAATCGCTTTACTCAATATTCGGAGTTACTTGACACCGCTGGTTGCCGATCACCGCCTGCTGCATGGTAAGAACTTGTAAGACATTGATATTTGCTTTACTGTGAGCGTTTTACCACCACATCCTAGTAGTTATAGGAACATTATTTTTGGGTTTTGTATCTTGTTCTACTAATCATGACAGGATCCAGAGTCAATTCATGGGCTTTGTCGATCGCGGGAGACGTGCCACCACCTTTGCAAATACCACAACCGTCACGAGAGGTGCACAAACATCCAAATGCACATGAGCAAGTTAATGTATCTATACCACCATTTAATGGCCGTTTTAAACCTGCTTTATATATTGAATGGGAGTTCGACATAAAAAATATATTTGCTTCCCATAATTTCGATGAACATAAAAAGGTTAAGGTTGCGGTTGGTTCTTTCACTGGTTATGCTTTGGTTTGGTGGAGTGAATATTGTCGGTTACACCCTGATTATATACCTACTACTTGGGATGATTTGAAACTTGCCATGCGACATACTTTCGTCCCTGCTTATTATACTCGTGACATGATTAAGAAGTTGCAACACTTAAAACAAGGTAGTGAAACTGTAACAAAATATTATGATGATTTACAAACTACCTTGTTGCATTCCTCTTTAGAAGAAAGTGAAGATGATCTTATGGATAGATTTTGGGGAGGATTAAACCGTGATATTCAAGAGATACTAATTCATGAAGAGTGTTATCCTATGGACCATTTGTTTCATCTTGCTTGCAAAGCTGAACAGGAAATAAAACGACGTGTTGGCCACGAGGAGAACAAGCGCACGGTGCACATTCCAAGAGTTGATATGATTGTTCCTTGAACTACTAGGCATACTATGACAACCACATCCGTTGTTGTCAGGACTACATCACCTCCACCATGTGACACATCGCCCCCGAGAGTGGCTACATCATCTGAGTTGATCATAAGAGGTAATGACAAAGGTACTGATCTTCCATCTCTACATGAGAATGATGAATGCCTTGTCAATTTGAATACACCATCTGATGAGCTACCCACTACTTTGATCACACCACCTATTTTAGAGGACTACGTTGATAATTTGACTTTGCCATGTGATCAAACAACTGAAATACCAACAATTTTGAGTGCACCCATTGAATTAACTATTGATGCAAAAGAACCAATGTTTAATCATTTTGATATGACCTCTAATCTTGGTGATGATTCTGTGTTGAATGACTTATTTCATGTTTGCTTATTTAAGCATGTTGTAGCATGTAAATTTGATGCAAGTAAGGTTTATTCAACAATGTTGGGATGGTTTAATGATGAACATTGTCAATCTTTTGAAATGAATAAGAGCTTCACTTATATGTGCAAACTGAGTTGCAATATTTTCATGCCTTCTACTTCTTGTGCTAATTTTTTGGCTTTAGATTTTATGAACTATGCAAGTTACTCATCTATTCATGTGTCATATATGCAAAAATCAAGGGAAGTAAAAATGGATGACATATACATATACAACATGTACACCTTGTCTCTTTTGTTAGCCACATTTCAGATTAAGCAACGCCGAGGACGGCTTTATTTTCAAGAAGGGGAGGATGATGAGGACATGACTACCTTGGATATGACCAAAAATATTGCATATATGCATATTTGTCAGGTGATTTCTAGTGCAAACTATTCAATAATCTATTTATGTTATCCAGAACAGAAATACTTCACACACTTTTGTGTTTTGTCTAATTGCAGGTGTATGGGACATTTGTACAATCCACATATGAAGATAAGGAAGAAAGAGATGTTTATTTGCTGTCCAAAAAGTTCTCTCACGTCACTTTTGGCCCAAGAGAAGATAGAGTCCAAGTCTCTCACGTTCTGGATTCAGATTCGGACTGCACAGACACACCTGACTCAAAACGCACACAAGTTTTTCATACGGACTCCGAATTGGGTGATTCTTTTTTTGTTGGAAACTAGATTTCGTGCACTTTCCAACCCAATTGGAATCACCTTCAAATTCGTCCGGAGCGTTGAGTTGTGGACGAAACAATCTGATGCTGCAGCAGAATCCGAGTCAAACTACAAGTCCAAAGGTGTTACGTCACCTCCACTTGGGCCCATTGGCCTTGTACGACCTAGATTTAGTTTTAGGCTGCCTTGGAACGTCCTCCCACCTCCTTGGCCGCCACCCCTTGCTCCTATATAAGTAGATCCATCTAGTAGCTTTTCCTTGGGTTTTGTTTAGATTAAAAGTTCGCCATAGCTGCAACTTCGCGTACTTCGTTTGTGTTCAACGACCAGACAAAGGCGTCACAGAACCCCACCTTGATCAATAAAGCTTTCATCTTATATTCGCAATATCCAGATTGCAATCTTAGTTTCTTGCTTGTTCTTCGTTTGCTCGCAGGAAACAGACCCTCGTGGTCAGGTTGATCGTGCTCCGGCGTGGTCAATAACCTCTCGGAGTTGGTTTAGCGATTGCTAAGGCGCGACGTCCTCGCACGTTCGTAGTCGGATCGTCAAAGTCGACTTCCACCAAAGCGAAATCCACCATCTCATCGAAAGACGGGACACCTTTGCCTCTATCATTGCGTGACCGTTTTGGGTCGCGGCCAACTCCCAATAGCTTCAATCTTGGCTTTATCAACTTCAATTCCTTGTGGAGTAACAACATAGCCAAGAAAAGATACTCGGTCGGTGCAGAAGGTGCACTTCCCAAGGTTACCAAACAAACGTGCATCACGTAGAGCAATAAAAACAATGCATAAATGTTCCTCCAAAGATCTGCTATAAATCAGTATATCATCAAAATAGACTACCACAAATCGTCCAATGAAAGCACGTAAAACTTCGTTCAGTAATCTCATGAAAGTACTAGGTGCATTAGTTAACCCAAAAGGCATGACTAACCACTCATATAATCCAAACTTAGTTTTAAATGCTATTTTCCATTCACCTCCCAATTTCATACGAATTTTATGGTATCCACTACGCAAATCCACTTTGGAGAATATTGTAGAGCCGCTCAATTCATAAAGCATGTCATCTAGGCTAGGAATAGGATGACGATAACAAATAGCAATATTATTAATGCCTCTACAATCAACACACATACGTGACGTACCATCCTTATTTGGCACTAGTGTAATAGGAACATCACAAGGACTAAGAGATTCGCGTATATAACCTTTGTCGAGCAGGTCATGTACTTGACGCATAATCTCCTTCGCCTCCTCTGGATTGGTATGGTATGGCGCACAGTTAGGCAACGAAGCACCGGGAATCAAGTCAATCTGATGCTCAATCCCTCAAATAGGTGGAAACCCCGGTGGCGCGTCTTGTGGAATGACGTCAGTGAACTCCTGCAAAATGTTAGTGATAGCAGGAGGCAAAGAGGAAGGTACATCCTCGAAAGAAAATAACACCTTTTTGCACACAAAAGCATAACAAATAGATTTGCTAAAATCTAGATCATCAATATCAGATTTGGTAGAAAGTAAAAACATTCACTTTTCAATTTAATTTCAGAAGCAACACTAGATGGTTTATTATTATGCTTAATTTGTTTCTCAAATTCTTTTGCCACAATCTGATTTTCACTGTTATGTTTCTCCTGTTTTGCTTTATTAGCTGTTTTAATATCATCTTTCAAAATGGATCAGGAGTCATAGGAAGCAAAGTAATATTTTTGTCCTTATGAACAAGAGTATACTGATTGTTTCGACCATGGTGTACAGAATTTTTATCAAATTGCCATGGTCTACCAAGTAATAAGGAACATGTTTGCATGGGTACCACATCACAATCAACAAAATCAGCATATGTAGAGATACTAAAATGCACATGAACAATACATGTTACCTTAACCTTGCCGCTGTTGTTGAACCATTGGATGTAGTAAGGATGTGGATGTGGTCTTATGGTGAGAGATAGATTCTCCACCATCTCCATGCTAGCCAAGTTGTTGTAGCTCCCTCCATCTATGATGATGCGAACAGAACGTTCCTTCACAACTCCCTTTGTACGGAACAAATTATGCCTCTAATTTTGCTCAGCTTGTGTAACCTGCACACTCAAAATATGTTGAGGAACTAAACATTCATATCTGTCAGCATCTTCAGCAACCATGTATTGCGTCTCATGATCAGAATCATCTCCACCGCGATCTTCAATTGTAATAAGAGCCAAAGTCTCCTCATCATAGTCACTAGCGGACTCATACCCACCATCCTCATTAACAATCATCACACGCTTAGATGGGCATTGTCTCGCATAATGACCTCCACCCTTGCAACGATGACAAATAATATCATGTGTTTGCCCTATTGATGCCATGGATGAAGAAGAGCTCTGTGCAGGCCCAGAAGGTATGCTCTTGGCAGATAGTGGTGGTTGTGTCTGCTTTCTTGTATCATGGTTGGCGGAGGCAGCTGACGGAGGCACCGGTGCAGTAGAACGTGTGGAAGTGGAGGATGCACACAGTGTCCATGATGAAGGTCGACCTGCAGAAAAGTTAGTTCGCGCCAATGCCTGTCGATCCTACACTTCACGTTTAGCATTGCAAGCAAGATGGAATAAACGATGATATTATTATATTCCTTATACTCTAGAATGGCCTGAATCTCTTTATTTAATCCACCCATAAAACGTGCAAGCATAGCTTCAGTATCCTCAACATTACCACATCGAATCATACCAGTTTGTAATTCCTGATAATATTCTTCTACATAATTTTTTCCTTGTCTGAAACGCTGCAATTTTTGAAGCAATTCACGTTGATAATATGGTGGAACCCAGTGAGTACGCATAGCATTTTTTTGAAGCAGCCCAAGTAGCCAGAATAGGATATAATCTACAATGTTCAGACCACCAAACACATGCAAAACTAGTGAAAGTACAAACAACAGCAGGAACACATCGCTCCTTAGGATATTGTAAACATGTAAAACGTTGTTCAGTTTCTAACTCCCAAGTAAGATATATATATCAGGAACATATCTACCCTCAAATGGTGGAATATTCAATTTTAGTTTACGAAGATGGTCATGATCTCGTTCCTTAGGTGGTGGTGCAGCCCTACCGTTGCGATGATATGCATGAGGACGACCTGGTGGTGGTGGTGCTGGTGGTTGCACGTAGTTCTGATTTTGATCAACCTCATCCTTGTAATGGTCCTCTACCTCTGCAGTAGCAGCAGGAGCTGCAGAAGCATCAACAGCAGCACCAGAATTTTGACCAGTCTCAAGGGGAACGTGCAGTGCTCGTCCCACTTGATTTGGAGAGCAACATTGTTGTTGTTGTTGTTGTAGAGGTGTGACAGGTGCAGCCGGCGGTGGTGGTGGAAAACGCGCAAGCAATTCAGTAAACATGTTATCGAGCTTTGTTTCAAACATCTTCTCCATGCCATCTAACTTCTCCATGGCCTCTTCAAATCTGCTTAGGACATCTTGCACCTGTCCACTCATCATTTGCTGAAACTTATCATGAAGCTCCTTGTTCGTCAAGTTCTCCCTGTCAATCTCATCGGCTAGTGATCCTGCCATGGTTAGCAGCAATAGAAACACACAAGAATATGATCCTATAGACTACTAACAAGAGGTGGTGGTGGGTGTCACAAATCCATCAAGAAAATCTCAAATTCTTACCAGTTCTTACCCAGCAGCAGGCGGTGATCGGCAACCGTTGTAGTCAAAAATCTTAAAGCCTGGATAGAGCGATTACCAGGGAGAGTCGAACGCACGACGTAGATGTATGTGGAGCTAGGAAGGTTTAAAATGCGGTAGCAAAAAAGGTCAGCAAAATCAATTTAGAAATGCAAAGTTGAATAAACGCTCAATGGCCGTACTGTGTTGGTCCTAGGCTAGACCTTACTAGAGACGCGAGCCTAGAACACGAACAAAATCACGACGCGACATGTAAATAAAGTAAAAGCACACTCTGGATTTTTTCACTATGTTTTTTTGGCGCTCTTTTTTCGTCCTCTTTTTTTTGCCAAAAAAACACTATAATGGCGAGTGTCTCAAAACTCTTCCCACGTCAAAATGATAGGTTGGGCACGAATTTTTTTGACTATTTTTTCGGAAATTAGGGCAGCGACGATTAAAAAGTGCGACAAAAAATCACTATGATGGCACGGAGCTCAAAAGACTCGAAAATCCTAAAAATAGGATAGGGAAAAATATTTTTGCCTGCGGAAATTTTGGCCTAAAAACTGCCCGGGGTCTCCAGACTCTTTTTTTTGAAACCTACTCAGGCAAGGAAACACGAATCGGAAAATTAGATGGATCTCAAAAACAAACCTAATATGGAAGGAACTCAGATTGGTGGTGGATATATATGGTGGTAGGATATGGCAGCGGTGGTTGTATATGGCAGCGATAGTGGTAGTGGTGGTGGTATATGGATACGGATCGGTGGTGGTATATGGATACGGATCGGTGGTGGTATATGGATACGAAACGGTGGCGGATAAGCGGTGGTGGTAGAAGGGAGATGATGATGGTGCAGCGGCGGCGTGACAACTTATGACCAGAACTCGAAACTCTAAAAGACTAGACGCTAAAACCAGCAACTAGACACGATGATGCAACCACAAATTCAACAAAGCAAAAACCCTAAAAAGATTATGCAAAGGCTCAGATTGGTTCAGATATGATGAACTAACCCTAAATTTTTTTGTGGCTTTTTCGTGGATTGTAGGTATGAAGAACAGACTCGATCTAACCTACGAAAAACTGTAAAATCTCACCAAGCAACCTGGAAATCTGATACCACTTGATAGAGGCGAAGGTTTCTCGATGGTTCGATGAGTTGTTGGCTATCATTTTCTGTGGTAGTCGGTGATAGAGGCGAAGGTTTCTCGATGGTTCGATGAGTTGTTGGCTATCGTTTTCTGTGGTAGTCGGTGATAGAGGCGAAGGTTTCCCGATGTTTCGATGAGATGGTGGCTATCATTTTCCGTGGGAGTCAAAATTGACAATCCGACTATGAACATGCGAGACGTCGCGCCTTAGCAATCGCTAAACCAACTTTTGAGGTGTTATTGACCACGCGGGAGCATGATCAACCTAACCACGAGGGTCTGTTTCCTGTGAGCAAACAAAGAACAAGTAAGAAACTGAGATTGCAATCTGGATATTGCGAATATAAGAGGAAAGCTTTATTAATGAAGGTGGGGTTCTATGACGCCTTTATCTGGTCGTTGAACACAAACGAAGTATGCGAAGTTGCAGCTATGGCGAACTTTTAATCTAAACAAAACCCAAAGTCTAAACGATGCCCTAAGGGCTGTATATATGGAGGAGAGAGGGGGAATTTCATGGCACTTGGAGGAGGGGTCCGAAGCCAAACCTAACTCTTGTTTCCCCACACATATGGACTCTAAAAACAGCCTATAATCAAGAATTTCGAAATTACATGGGCCTGGCCCAAAAATAAGGTGACACAGCACCTAGAATAGCCTCTGGATGAAATTTATGAAGTGGCATCTTGTATATTTCTCCCAGGGGTTCGTGCACTCATTATGGTGGCTTCAAAGTCCTGGAATCATCACTTGTAACTCCGTTCTTGTCCCCCTTGTGCACGCCATCATCTCCATGCTTGAACTTGCTCCAAGGTTCATCTGTCTTGTCCAATCTAGGCCCTTCATTTGTAAGCAAAACAAATGTATCCAATTTAGGCAGCATCATATTCTCATGAACATTAGAATCATTAGCAAGAAACAAAAGTACCTAGTAATTTAATTGGCGTGCGCGAGCTCTAGTAATTGGTCCAGTATGTATAGAAGCAGGGGTTGTGGGTGTAACAATGGTATTGATGTCCTCATCACGTGGTCGCAGGGTGGTCTCTTGAGTCGAAGGTGAGGTCAGCCTCGGGTGCCGCCCATCCCAGAGGAGCTCCCTGATGCACGTGAGTGGTGCCCACTGAGGGAGTCCTGGATTAGGGGGTCCTCAGACAGCCGGACTATATACTTTGGCCGGACTGTTGGACTATGAAGATATAAGATTGAAGACTTCGTCCTGTGTCCGGGTGGGACTCTCCTTTGCGTGGAAGGCAAGCTTGGCGATTCGGATATGTAGATCTCCTTCTCTTTAACCGACTCTGTGTAACCCTAGCCTCCTCCGGTGTCTATATAAACCGGAGGGTTTAGTCCGTAGGACAACAACAATCATAATTATAGGCTAGCTTCTAGGGTTTAGCCTCTACGATCTCATGGTAGATCAATTCTTGTAATGCTCATATCATCAAGGTCAATCAAGCAGGAAGTAGGGTATTACCTCCATCGAGAGGGCCCGAACCTGGGTAAACATTGTGTCCCCCGCCTCCTGTTACCATCAACCTTAGACGCACAGTTCGGGACACCCTACCCGAGATCCGCCGGTTCTGACACCGACATTGGTGCTTTCATTGAGAGTTCCACTGTGCCGTCACGGTAAAGTCTTGATGTCACCTTCGATCATCGGCAACGATGCGATGCAGGGTCAGTTTTTTTTCCCGGACAGATCTTCGTATTCGGCGAATTCATACTGCGGGCCAACTCGTTTGGCTATCTAGAGCAGATCGATAGCTGCGCCCCTGGCCATCAAGTCAGATTTGGAAGCTTGAACTACACTACCCATATCAGCGGAGACTTGATCTTCGACGGATCCGAGCTCATGTCAGGCGCGCCGCACAGTCACGATGAGCATGACTTAGCTCTGCCATATGAAGGTGTTCGGGAGATCGCACCTGCGGTTACTCTGGCCCTCAATCCGGAGCAGATCGTGCCATCCAAGGACGGGTGGATGGACCCCGCCACGGAGGCCGCACGCTTAGCGGCGATAGAGCCGAATACTGACTTCACCTCCTAGGAGACTTGTGTTACCGGACCCTTAGATTCATCCCCAGCCACAGGCTCCGAACCGCCTGCATCTGATGAGGACATCAATACAATTGTTACACCCACAGCCCCTGCTGCTATACATACTGGACCAATTACTAGAGCTCGTGCACGCCAACTAAATTACCAGGTACTTTCGTTTCTTGGTAATGATTCTAATGTTCATGAGAATATGATGCTGCCTAAATTGGATACATTTGTTTTGCTTACAAATGAAGGGCCTAGCTTGGAGAAGGATGAACATTGGAGCAAGAACAAGCATGGAGATGATGGCATGCGCAAGGGGAACAAGAATGGAGTTACAAGTGATGATTTCAGGACTTTGAAGCCACCATAACGGGTGCATGAAGCCTTGGACGAAATATACAAGATGCCACTTCATAAATTTCGTCCCGAGGCTATTTTAGGTGCTGCGTCACCTTATTATTGGGCCAGGCCCATGTAATTTCGAAATACATAAGTATAGGCTATTTTTAGAGTCCGTATGTGTGGGGAAACAAGAGATAGGGTTGATTTCGGACCCCTCCACCAAGGGCCACGAAATTCCCCCCTCTTCCTCCATATATACAGCCCTTAGGGCATCGTTTAGACTTTGGGTTTTGTTTAGATTAAAAGTTCGCCATAGCTGCAACTTCGCGTACTTCGTTTGTGTTCAACGACCAGACAAAGGCGTCACAGAACCCCACCTTGATCAATAAAGCTTTCATCTTATATTCGCAATATCCAGATTGCAATCTTAGTTTCTTGCTTGTTCTTTGTTTGCTCGCAGGAAACAGACCCTCGTGGTCAGGTTGATCGTGCTCCGGCGTGGTCAATAACCTCTCGGAGTTGGTTTAGCGATTGCTAAGGCGTGATGTCCTCGCACGTTCGTAGTCGGATCGTCAAAGTCGACTTCCACCAAAGCGATATCCATCATCTCATCGAAAGACGGGACACCTTTGCCTCTATCAAGTGGTATCAGATTTCCAGGTTGCTCGGTGAGATTTTACAGTTTTTCGTAGTTTAGATCGAGTCTGTTCTTCATACCTACAGTCCACGAAAAAGCCACAAAAAAAATTTTAGGGTTAGTTCATCATATCCGAACCAATCTGAGCCTTTGCATAATCTTTTTAGGGTTTTGCTTTGTTGAATTTGCGGTTGCATCGTCGGTCTAGTTGCTGGTCTTAGAGTCTAGTCTTTTAGAGTTTCGAGTCCTGGTCATAAGTTGTCACGCCGCCGCCGCACCATCATCATCGCCCCTGCCATCTACCACCACCGCTCCGAATCCGTATCCATATTCCACCACCAATCCGTGTCCATATACCACCACCGATCCATATCCATATACTACCACCGCTACCACCACCCCTGCCATATACCACCACCATATATCCACCACCAATCCGAGTTCCTTGCTTATTAGGGTTGTTTTCGAGATCCATCTAGTTTCCGATTCGTGTTTCCTTGCCGGAGTAGGTTTCGAAAAAAAAAGAGTCGGGTAGCCACGCTCCGTTTAGGCCCAAAATTTTTCGAAAACGCATTTTTCGAAAAAAAATTCTGGCTATCCTATTTTTAGGTGTTTCTGAGTGTTTTGAGACAGGTGCCATTATAAGAAGTTTTTTTTGACCGTTTCCAGTTTTTGGTTCCGGGCAGTCGAAAAAAAAAATTGTCGAAAAAAATAATTTCGTGCCCATCCTGTCAGTTTGACCTAGGAAGAGTTTTGAGACACTCGCCATTATAGTGCTTTTTCGCAAAAAAAAAGGCAGCGAAAAAAAAGAGCGC